>NW_005195694.1:0-1254 GCF_000372725.1 Emiliania huxleyi CCMP1516
CCTGCCCCGTCGCCCTCCTGAGCTCTCCCTCCTTCGCTCCAGCCATGCACAGGACCGCTGGACCATTGGCCCGCGTGCCAGGCGTCCGGGACGGCCGGGTATCGGCTCCGTACTTTGAGCCCTCTTGGGCCACCCTCGCGTCCACCGGCCGGCAGAGCACCGCTTGGGCGACTCAGACGGCCCGCCCGACCAGCGCGTTCGATCGTGCCGCCCCCACAGCGTCAGTGGCGTGCGTGGGGTGGCAGGCGGCGTCAGCGCAGCCCCTCGTGGGGGTGCCCACCGCTCTCCTCTCACCGCTCCCCCCCGCCCGTGGCACCCCACACACTCGTCCCTCCTCAGGGGCGCAAGGCGGCACGGCACGTTCAGCGCTTGCCTCGGCCCACCTCGCCTTCACGCCCGCCACCGCGACCAAGGAGGTGGCCTCGGCGGCCCAGATGAAGCCCGTGCGGCTCGTTTGGGAGCCGCATGCCGTCCCTCTCTCGCCGGCGCTGCTCACCACGCCCAAGCCTACGCCGAGGAACCCGTCGCGCCCGTCGCTCACGAGCTGGTGGCTCGCATCGACCGAGCCGTCCAGCTTTCTCACGCCCTGCCCACGATCAAATTCGAGACGACCAACATCCGACCACAAAAAAGGCCCGCGCGTGCTGCGCGGGCCGGCGAGCGACTAGCGAGCCAACCTGCTAGTCATTGAAAGTAGCAACAAGGTCGCGCTACACGCTCTCCGAATGGGATTTTCTGCCCTGCCCCTGTCGCAGCCCCGGCTGCCTCCCGGAGGCCCGCCCGGCCATGCAATCCGCCGCCGGACCGCCCGGCGGGTCCAACCCGAAGCGGGCGACCGGCCGTTCGCACCGCTCGGCCGACGGGGCGAGCCCGGCGGCCCTCGATCGCTCGCCCCGGAAGTGGCCCGACCGGCCCACGCGCACGGCCTGGCCTCTACCGCCACTTTCGGCGGCGCAATTTGCGCCTTCATCGCTCTCTGGATCGTCCTGGCACCCATCGGACTCCTCCCGACGGTCGGCGGCGCCCACTCCGTGCACTTTGAGTCAGACTCGCTCTTCGGCAGGCACGCTCTTCGGCGAAAAGTCGCCGCCGGCTGTCCACGCCGAGCCAGCCAGTTGCCGGCTCGCACGGCAGCCTCTTCCTCTCGACCAGCCTCAACTTCGACACGGTCATCATTTTGTCGCTGCGTGCTCGTGGCGAGCCGGGCGGCGGTCAAAGTTTGCCCAGACGAGCGCCAGGCGATAGTCCCGTCTC
>NW_005195693.1:0-1254 GCF_000372725.1 Emiliania huxleyi CCMP1516
CTACGTATACGCATTATGTTTCTGCACTCGCCAAAACGCCCGAGACGAAGATGTTGCCCGACGAGTCCCATTGCACCTTGATGCAGTCAGGGTTCGCGAGGCAGTAGCTGATGGCGTCGTCTTCGGTGCCGGTGCCGATCTCCCATCCCCCATTCCCCATGTACGGGTAAACACCACAGCCGCCCTGCCCGAGATACCATGACGCAAGTGGGAGCCGTGGTTGGGGCCGCCGTGGTGGGAGCCGCAGTGGTGGGAGCTGCCGTGGTGGGAGCTGCCGTGGTGGGAGCCGCTGTCGTGGGAGCTGCCGTGGTTGGGGCGGCAGTCGTGGGAGCCGCAGACAGCGGTGCGGAGGGTGGGGTGGAGGGCGGGGTGGAGGGCGGAACGGAGGGCGGCGTGGAGGGTGGCGTAGATGGTGGCTCAGCGGGCGGCTTGGAGGGTGGCGTGGATGGTGGCTGAGAGGGGGGGATGGAGGGTGGCTTAGAGGGCGGTGGTGGCATGGGTGGCGGCGGTGTCGGTGGCGGCGGTGACGGTGGCGGCACCGATGGCGGCCGCGGGGACACGGAGCACTCGGTGCAGCTAGAGCAGCCGTTCCAGCTGCAGAGCATATCCCACGGGTCCGTCTTGATCGCACAGTAGGGCTTGCACGCATTGCACACACGTCCCCGCAGCCGTTCCATGAGCACTTTGCCGACCATGGTTGCGTCTTGGTCTCACAGAACGGCTGAGCTCAAAATTTCTCTTCGCCCGCGCGGCGCGCGCACTTGGCATTTTACAAGTCCTCTGCGGTGTTTTGAGCGAGTGGATGGATGCGTGTGCGTCTTGAGTCGGTGGCAGACTGGCTGGCGGCATCGGATCCGTCCGGGACCGCAGCTCGCACCTAGGCTCGCACCCGCTCTTCCTCTTCCGACGAGGGGGAGGGGGCCGGCTCTGACACCTTTGACCTACCTTGGGAGCTAAGAAACCACGGCGTGGGGTGGGTGACGTGAGGGGTGTGGAAAGGCTTAGAAACGGCGGCGTGCCGCGAAATCCTGTTTTCTTAATGCCCGCAACCCACTGCAAGCGACTCCTGCGAGGACGGCGAGGCACTTAGCTCCGTGCACTCGACCGCGCCTGTGATAGTACTAGCACGCGCCAGTTCGCACCTGTGTCGAGCCTGTCTGCTGTGAGAGAGAGTTATTTTGTTTAAATTCTCAGCACAGACCGGCGGTGGGTGAGTGAGTATTCTTGATACGAAACCACGACGACACACACCAG
>NW_005195692.1:0-1254 GCF_000372725.1 Emiliania huxleyi CCMP1516
TGGTACGACTGAATCACGACGCCGATGGTGGTTAGGCCGGTAAGTGCGATCCAGGCGCGGTAGAGGGTTCCGATGGGCATGTTGCTCGAGTAAGGTTTGGGCGTCCGAGGGCCGCAGCGTGTCAAGAGCGTGGGAGCAAGAATCCACGAATTTTTTCTTCCGTGTGGAACCCAATCGTTGCTCCGTCTCCCTTCTCGACTGTAAAAGAAAGAAAACGGACAAGCCAAGGGAGGGATGGGAGGACGGCACGCCGCCACCACACAGGGATTTTAAGGAGAGGGGTGTGGTGCACTAGCCGTCGCCCAGCCTTCAGAGAGAGAGAGAGAGAGAGATTGTTTTTGTTTTTGCCTTCATGCCACCTCGCGGTCGCCCCACTTCGTAAAAAAAGAAAGAAAACAGACAACCCAAACGAGGGATAGGGGATGTGGGAGTCCACCGTGCACCGCGCTGCGAGCCTGTCGTGTCCCTTGAAAGTTGAAAACAGACACCCCAAACGAGGGATAGGGGAGGGAGGAGGACAGGGTCCCCACCTGCACGAGCAGGATTTTGGAAGGACGATCACATAGCGGGTCAGCAAGCCCTAAAACGGCGGGAGGGGTAGGGCTAAATCGATAGAGCTAGAGGGCTCAACCACCCCTCCACCCCTCCACCCTCCACCCCTCCCCACCCTCCCGGAGCGAGAGGGGTCCGTCCTCGAGCGACGAGCCCTCCCACTTCCACCCCTCCGACCGGAGGGCTCGCCAGCCCACAGGGCTGTGGAGGGGTCCCCGTCGGATCGGCGTCGGGAGGGCTCCACAGGGTCCCATAGGGCTAGCGCGCTGGGAGGGTGGAGCGGTCCACCGGGGAGAGGGGTCAGGAGGGCTGGGCGAGGCGGGAGGGGTGGTGGGGTCCAGGAGGGCTCGCGCCCCCCCGAGCTCGGGTGGTAGGCAAGAGGGCTCGGTCGCCGGGTGGGCTCGGAGGGACGGTCGGACAAAGAGAGGATCTTCGTGGCGGGAGGGCTCGAGAGGGGTCGGAAGGGCCTCCGGGAGGGTTCGCAAAAAAAGAATGGCACGGAGCTTCCGAGAGTGCCCGCCACGAGAGGGTTCCGAGCTCTCCACCCCTCCCGAGCCCCACCCTTCGCGCTAGGGACCCTCTTGCCGGAACACCCTCCGAGCCCTCCAAGCCCCCCGAGTCGCCCGTGACGAAAAGCGAACGCACACCAAACGCTAAAGCGTGAGGACACGATTTCGAATTCGGAGCTGGATATATAAGGGT
>NW_005195691.1:0-1254 GCF_000372725.1 Emiliania huxleyi CCMP1516
GGCGAGCGCTGCACGGGTGGGCCGAGGCGCAGGCCGAGGCGCAGGCCACCGCCTCGGCGGAAACTGTGCTCGCGGACGAGCTCGAGGCGGAGCCGGGGTGTCCCGCCGCGAGTGGCGCCCGTGCAGGAGCGTCGGCAGGCGTGGCCGCCGTGGGAGGGGCGGCGGCGGCGCCCTCCTCCTTCCTGGCGCATGCGACGACCCGTTCTTGGCCGCTAGATGGATGGGAGCGGTCAGTAGATGGCTGGTAGAGGCGCGCCTCGCTTCCTGTCTGTGAGTCTTTGTTCAACAGTCGTCCTGGATCGCCAAGGTGGGGGTAAATCCAGATGCAAGACGCTCCGCTCACGCGTCTCACCACTTCACGTGTCACGATGTGTTTTAGTGTTTCCAAGCAAAGCACAACACCACAAAGTTGTAGCGCCCTCGAGGCTGCAAATGTTCGTCAATTCGCAGAAAAAAGAGTGTCCCCACGCGCGCGGTCCCCGGGAGCGATCTCGATCTCCGATCTGGATCGCTCGCTGTGAGCCCTGTGGCTCTCTGTCAGGGCTCAGGCTGTCAGGTGCTGTCAGGTGATCTGTCGGGCTGTCGGGCAGCTGTCAGGCACTGTCAGGTGCCTCTGTCAGACCAGCTGTCAGGTGCTGTCAGTGCTATCGGGTGCTGTCGGGTGCTTGTCTGACATCAGAGGGCTAGCCAGAGGTGATCTGTAGCTGTCGGGTGCCGTGTCGGGGAGCTGTCGGGTGTTGCTGTCACGGACGCTGTCGGAGCTGTCAGAGCTGTCAGGCTGCTGCTGCTGTCAGACGTAGGGCCGGTGCTATCAGGAGCTGTCAGGTGGTGCTGTCCGGGGCGCTGTCAGGCTCTGACACACACCAGCCACACTTATGACACTATCAAGGAACAGCGGGATGCCTGCAACAGCGGAGCACATACGTCTTCGCTGGGGCCGCGAGCGTCCTTCACGTGGACAAAGGGCTCCGGGCGGAGGTCGGCGACGGACACGGGCTCGCAGCGCAAGCAAGCCTCGCACTCCGGGCGCACCAGCTCGGCTTTGTCCCCAGGAGCGCGCACGCACTGCAGGGGACGAAAGGCACGAAGGCGCCCCCCCGCCGGGGTGGGTGCGAGGAGGCGAGACGCGGGGGGCACAGCTTGGACAGCAGGCGCGCAAGAGACAGAAAGCCAGGGAACAAAGAGGAGGCAAGTAGGGGGGGTGGCTCGTAACTGAGGTTCGCCTTCAGAGACAGCCGCCTCCCCATGTGGTGA
>NW_005195690.1:0-1253 GCF_000372725.1 Emiliania huxleyi CCMP1516
GGCAGAGGACGCCGCGACATCAACTGCCGGGATCTGCAACACAAGGGATTTGCCGGGCGTGAGAGGGGGGAGGGGGCGGTGCGGGGCGGGGGCGGGGCGGGGGCGGGGCGGGGGCGGGGGGTACGTGCCAAGTCTCTCGGGGCCGGCGGGGAAGAGGGGGGCGCAAGAGGTGCGCAAGAGCGGCGCGAGAAGGGCGAGGAGTGGACGAGCGAATACGGCCGGGGTGTGTCGGCCGGGGAGCCTCCGGCGGGCCTCCGGCGCGCCTGCGGCGCGGGGCGCTGCGCGCGGCAAGCTTGCCGGAGTGTGGCCGCAGCAACAGCCTCCGGCGGGCCTCCGGCGGACGCCTAGCGGCGTGGCGCGGCGCGCCGGCGCTCGCGCGCCCGCGGAAGCAGCCGGGGTGTGTCGGCCGGGGACCCTCCGGCGGGCCTGCGGCGCGGGGCGCTGCGCGCGGCAAGCTTGCCGGGATGTGTCGGCCGGGGAGCCTCCGGCGGGCCTGCGGCGCGGGGCGCTGCGCGCGGCAAGCTTGCCGGAGTGTGGCCGCAGCAACAGCCTCCGGCGGGCCTCCGGCGGACGCCTAGCGGCGTGGCGCGGCGCGCCGGCGCTCGCGCGCCCGCGGAAGCAGCCGGGGTGTGTCGGCCGGGGAGCCTCCGGCGGGCCTGCGGCGCGGGGCGCTGCGCGCGGCAAGCTTGCCGGGATGTGTCGGCCGGGGAGCCTCCGGCGGACGCCTGGCGGCGTGGCGCTGCGCGCCGGCGCTGCCGCCATTCGAAAGAGGCTCGACTGCATCTTCGACCGCATCTAATTCGTAGATTTTGCCCCCCTATACAGCTCGCGGAGGAGCAAAGGACGCCCGATTAGCGCTGCGCGCGGCCGGGCAAAAATGTGCGCGCGCCGCTCCGAAGGAGGGAGACCACTGCGAAGAGAGATAGACTGAGGCAGACGCCGCGACGGGCCGACTAGCACCACACTGCTCTCCTTAGAATCATAAATGTTAAACGATCCACCTGGCTCTCTATCTAGATAAAGACTGTTGCAAAAAGTCTGCGGTGCAAAACCCGCCTAAATGAAACTGCGAAAAATGCTGTGACGGCCAGCTCGAGAAAAAAAGTGACGTAGAGCGCCCACTTAAAGCGTTCGCCGCATACACAAGGTCCGCCTGCGTGCGGCGCCAGCTTCTCAGGGCCATCGCGCGAAAAACGACGGAGGAGATGCATCCTAGCTGTCGCCACCGAAGGCGACTCGACGCCGCTGAGATC
>NW_005195689.1:0-1253 GCF_000372725.1 Emiliania huxleyi CCMP1516
CTGCCTCTCTCGCTCTCCCTGCCTCCCTGCCTCTCTCGCTCTCCCTGCACCCCTGCCTCTCTCGCTCTCCCTGCCTCCCTGCCTCTCTCGCTCTCCCTGCCTCCCTGCCTCCCTCGCTCTCCCTGCCTCCCTGCCTCTCTCGCTCTCCCTGCACCCCTGCCTCTCTCGCTCTCCCTGCCTCCCTGCCTCTCTCGCTCTCCCTGCCTCCCTGCCTCTCTCGCTCTCCCTGCCTCCCTGCCTCTCTCGCTCTCCCTGCCTCCCTGCCTCTCTCGCTCTCCCTGCCTCCCTGCCTCTCTCGCTCTCCCTGCACCCCTGCCTCTCTCGCTCTCCCTGCCTCTCTGCCTCTCTCGCTCTCCCTGCCTCCCTGCCTCTCTCGCTCTCCCTGCCTCCCTGCCTCTCTCGCTCTCCCTGCCTCCCTGCCTCTCTCGCTCTCCCTGCCTCCCTGCCTACCCGCCTGCCTGCCCGCCTCCCTCGCTCTCCCTGGCTGCCTGCCGCAGACCCGCCTCTCTGGCTCTCCCCGCCTCCCTGCCTCTCTCGCCCTTCCTCCCTGCCCGCCCGCCTCCTTCCCTCCCTGCCTCTCTCGCTCTCCCTCCCTGCTTCCCATCTCTCTCGCGGCGCGCGCCATCTCGTCTCCTCGCTCCCCATCTCCCCCACCCCTCTCCCCATCCCTCCCCATCTCTCTCCATCTCTCCCCATCTCTCTCCCCATCTCTCCCACCCCTCTCCCCATCCCTCCCCATCGCGCAGGCCGCGCGCGACGCGCTCCTCGTCTCAAACCTGCGGCTAGTGGTGTCGATTGCGAAGCGCTTTCTCGGCAAGGGCGAGCCGACGGAGGACCTGCCGCAGGAGGCCGCCCCCAAAAAGAACTCTACGCGGCGGAGTGTTTCTTCTTTAGGCGAGCCGACGGAGGACCTGGTGCAGGAGGGGGCCCTAAAAAAGAGCTCCGATCGCGCCGAGTGTTTCTTCTTTAGGCGAGGCCGATGGAGGACCTGGTGCAGGAGGGGGCCCCCAAAAAGAGCTCCGATCGCGCCGAGTGTTTCTTCTTTAGGCGTGCCGACGGAGGGACCTTGGCGCAGGAGGGGCCCTGAAAAAAGAACTCTACGCGGCGGAGAGTTTCTTCTTTAGGCGTGCCGATGGAGGACCTGGTGCAGGAGGGGAACCTCGGGCTGATCCGCGCCGCAGAGGGCGAGCGTTCCCCTACCCCCGCAGAACCGAACCCTACCCTATGAAGCGTTCCCCTACCCCCGCAAAGGA
>NW_005195688.1:0-1253 GCF_000372725.1 Emiliania huxleyi CCMP1516
CGCCGACGCCTCCAGCCCAAGCAACGGCAGCGACGCCTGCGACCTCAACGGTAGCGACGCCTGCGACCTCGCAGCGGACGACGACACGTCGGAGCGCACGAGTGCGATCCTTGGGTCCGCCAAGCAGCGGAGCATGAGCGCCACCGATTCGGTTGACGAGCTGGACTTCACAATGTCCACCATGTATGATGAGGCGCTCGCCGAGTCCGACGTGGAGGAGGTGGAGCCCCCGACCGTGTGGGGCCCGCTCGCGCGGCGGGCGCTGTCGAGCTTCACTGGCAGTCTCTCCCTCCCGCAGTGCCTTGGTCCGGCGGCCGGCACGAGCGCGACGGCCGCGGCAGAGCCGACGCCGCAGAGCGGCACCCCTCCCGGCCTGCGCGCCGCCGCCGCCGCCTGAAGCGGCCGGGCGCGCATGTTGCGCGATTGAGCGGCAGGGAGGGTGCACAAAGCGCAACAGGTGCATCCCCTGCCCCTGCCCTCTCTCGACCGGGACAGGCCGCCGGCCCGCCGCTGCGCCGTGCTGTGCTCGGTGTCGATCGGTGTGGCGCGGGTCGGCTCACAGCTTGCCTGCTGGCTTCTCCCTCGCGAGTATTCGTGGGATGAATTCGTGAGACACACGTGTGAGTCCACGCTGGGTGTATAGCAATGTTTTGATTTGAGGGCTGGGCGCTAGAGTATATAGAAATCGAAAAATAAAAGGATACAGTGCGAGGCGTGGCGATAGAAATCGGGGCGTCGGCATCCAGCAGCCGATTTCTGTTTCGGCGAGGGAAATCGGGCGAGCCAGCAGCCGATTTCTGTAAGCGATTTCTGCCAAAATTTTCTTCGGCGCTGCGCGCCGGTCACTATACGGTCTAGATACTAGTACACTAAAAGGTTGCCCTGAGATACGAATTCAATCCTCCCGCTTAACCTTTATTTCGTGTGTGCGTGCTCGCTCGTGCCTCGTGCGCCGAACCAAGTTCTGCTTCAACAAACCCGTCGAGAGGCCACGTCACGCCGGTGTCCCCTTTTTCTGCATCTTTGTGAGTGTGGCAGCCCACTTGCCCAGTCCCCTAGAGGGTGTCTTTTGACATTTTGACTTCGATGTCTGGTGGGGGACGATCATGTCTGGTGGGGACGCAGGGTGCTCAAAGGTGGCGGGCGTGTCACCACTCGCGCCTTCGCTCTCGACACTGGGTTCTGGACATGCAACGACATGCCGAAAAGGGAGCGATCCGCGGCGCAGGCACGCGCGAGGCCGGATAGACGGT
>NW_005195687.1:0-1253 GCF_000372725.1 Emiliania huxleyi CCMP1516
GCGGTGGCTCGAATCTCCGGACGGCGGCTCCACTGCCTCCGACTGACCGCGGTTCTCTCCGTTTTGCGTAGGGGTGCGGCCGGCTCCGCCTGAGCGCTCCGCGGCTCCTCGGCGCGACGTTTGGTGGGGAGAGGTTGCTGCAGGTGGCCGCTGGCGGCGGCGCGAGCGCCGTGCTGAGCGTCGGAGGTGCCTGCGAGTCCAGCGGTCGATTGGCCGGCTCTCACTCTTGACCGTCTAGCCGGTATCATAGGCGACAGCTTGCGTGCGCGTTGTGCCGCCGTACTGTTGTCGGCAATGCGGCCCGAGGAGGACGCCGACGTTGCCGACGTTGCCACCGGCGTTTGCGTCCAGCTCCTTCGGTGGAGTCTCGTGTGCACGGCACCGGGGCTCAGCGCGGTCGCAGCGCAATGCCTCCTCGTCGCCGGCCATCAGGGCGAGCAGGTTGCAGCGGAGTGGGCAGCGGCGGGTTTGCCGCCTCCGTTGTTGCTCGATGCTGTTCGTGCCGTCGAAGCCATGCGTGACGCGGAGTAGCGAGCGTACGCCGAGGGGCGAGAGGTGGGAGCGAGAGCGCGCGCCCGCAGGCCAGCGTTTTCCGTCTGCGGAAAGAAAGAAAGAAAACAGGCAACCCAAACGAGGCTCGAGGGATGGGGGAGCGGGAGGAGGCGACTGGGTCCACACCTGCACGAGCTCGAGCAGCGGGGTTGTTGCACGAGTATATGGGACACGATGTCTCAAATATGAGGGGTTTTGACTCCTACCAGCTCCTGACGCTATCCCTGGCAGCTCTAATGACCAGGATCAGTAGTGCTATAATAGAGGGTGCCCATACTAGCGCAGGAGCTGCCACACTCGCCCGGACCGTCCCCTTCTGGGGCCGGTTCCGCAGCCCGCGAGAGCCGACAGCGGGGCCGTGCCGCGGGTGCCTACTGCCGAGTGCCACAAACACTGCGCCGTCCCGCCATCACCTACAGGCTGTCTTGTGTGATGGTTGGGATGTCCAAACGCCACCATCTTGGCTCTTGCGACCTCAAACCCGCGAGCTGTATGGGTGGTCCTGACGTCGACAGACGCCCGAGGACCACGGTGAAGCTGAGCTGGAACGAGTCGACAAGTCTCGTCTGAGCCCGTGGCGGTCGCCGGCTGAGTCGCTGTGCACGGACCGGTACCTCAGGCGTCACCTCCGCAGCCTCAGGTCTCACACTCCATCACCTCCGCCGGGACGCCGTCGGTGGCACGCTCGGCGGCGAGTTGTG
>NW_005195686.1:0-15971 GCF_000372725.1 Emiliania huxleyi CCMP1516
GGGGGGGGAGGGCAAGAGGGAGGGGGAGGGGGGCGCGGCTCGGCACAAGGCCCGGCCGCCGCACCTTGCAACCTAGGCTAACCCTAACCCCAACCCTAACCCTAACCCCAACCCTAACCCTAACCCCAACCCTAACCCCAAGGCCCGGCCGGCCGCACCTTGCAACCACAAGAGGGGCAAAACGCGCACCGGCCGGAGGAGCACTCGGCGCACGGGCAGCGGCATCGGCAGCGGCAGTCGCCGAGCGCCGCTTTGCCATTCGGAGGCGGGCGCCCCCCCTGCTGCGCCTGCTGGCTCCTCATGCACTCGTACCAGAGCACCTTTGCGGCTGCGGCGCGCGACGGGTCGCTGCGCCACAAGCGGAGCGCCTCAATCACGGCCTATGGGCACATGTCACATGTACATGTGCACATGTACATGTTGTGCATGTGCATGTCTCGCGGCCATCCCTCGGCTATCCCTCTCTCGGCTATCCCTCGGCCATCTCTCGGCTGTCCCTCGGCTGTCCCTCGGCTATGCCATCTCTCGGGGGAGGAGAACGGCACCTTCCAGCGCCCTTGCTCGTCCGCACGGGAGATATGGGGAGATATGGGGAGATATGGGGAGATGTGCACCTTCCACGCGCCCTTGCTCGTCCGCACGGGAGATATGGGGAGATATGGGGAGATATGGGGAGATATGCACCTTCCACGCGCCCTTGCTCGTCTGCACGGCGCGAGACGCCTCGACGCTCTCCCCGGCCCCGCCCTCGCCGGCCCGGCGCGCAGCGGGGCAGCCGGAACGGGCCGTCTGTCCCTCGCCACCTGTGCCGCATCCCTCTCCGGCCTCGCCGCCTTGCGTGGGAGAGGCGGTGCGAGGCGGTGGGAGAGGGGGGGGGGGGGGGGAAAGGCCGTGAGGGGGGGGAAGCGGTGAAGGGAATGGCGGTGAAAGAGTGGCCAAAGAAGAAAGGGCCCCAAAAAGGCCGCCGGGGAAACGGGCGCCTCTGCCGGCGCCGCCAGGCTGGCTGGCGCAGCGGCGCAGCTGCCGCCTCTCCTCCCTCGTCAGCGCATGGCGCAGCACCTGCAGGGCGGCGCTGGCGAGGGCGTCGGAGTAGGCCGGGGAGAGCGGGCAAGCAGAGCAGGCGGCGGAGGTTGATCTCGCATCTCTGCCGCAATCTCGGCCGTATCTCGCTGCGATGGCGCAAGGGCGGACCGTGAGCAGCGTGTCGACAGGGCAGCTGAAGGGCGTCGGTCCGTACTCGAGGCCTGCCAGCGGCTGCACCGTGGACGCGGAGCGAAGGCCCGGCTCGTCTGCGGCAGGCGTGAGCGGCAGCGTGTGCACCGGCGCCAGCCGCCCACCGCTCCTCACCACGCCATGCCTCCGGTTGGAGCTGGCGTCGGGCGCCGGCGCGAATGAGGCGCCGCTGGGCTGCCGGACGCGGCGAGGCCGCTTGTTCATACGCTCGGGGAATGCGGGCGTGGCCAACGGCGGCGGAGCCGGAGCAGGGGCGGGAGCTGGGGCAGCGGGAGCTGGAGCGGCAGCGGGAGCGGCGTCAGCCGGCGGCTCGCTCGAGCGCTGCTGGCGAGGGCGCCGAGAGCGGACGTCGGCGAGGCGCGAGGGGAGGATGGACGTCGCGTCGTACTCACGATTCCGCCACCACCACCGGCAATTCCGCCGGCGAGGGCGTCGACAGACCACCATATACACGAGACGCCGGTTTTTCTTTTTCTTAAAATCTCAAATGCGAAGCGCCGCAAACGCCGGCGAGCGCCATCAGCAGCGCGTGAACCGCCACCCAAAAGTGGAGGTACATGAGCCTCATGAGGAGGTGCAGCCAGCCTGCTCTATCAACCCCGCATCCGCGGAGGCGCGACCGGTTCGCGGTTCGCCAAATTTGGCTCCCGGTTCGAATCGCGGTAGGCGCGCGCCCTCGCGGAGCGACGCGTGGCGCGCGACGCGCGCGCGTGTGCGCGTCCGCGCCAAGCCGAGCCGTAGCCGTCTGCCGTCTGCCGTCTGCCTTTTAAGGGGCGGGAAGATGGCGGCCGCACGTCCCAGATTTTTCTTTCACTGGGGTCGTCTGCGCTTTCTGACATGATATCTCCCCGCCGTGCGCGCTGCAAAAGCTCCCGATGTGGGGTCGTCCCTCTGCTCAGAGGCTCCGAGCGGCGAGCGACGTGGCCTTCTGTGCATCTGTGGCGCAGTGGCGGTGCAGTCCATTCGGGGCGCCGCGTCTTCTGCGTTCTACGACGCACCTCCGTTTTTCGCGGATATGTTTACGCTTCGCTTAGCTCCTGCTTACTCCCCGCGGTCCTATGGATGTGAGTTGTGAGGTTCCAAGTGCTCCAAGTAACACATAAAGCCGTACCGCGACCCCCAGTCTGAGATCCTGAGAACACATATCACAGTGAAGCCCGGCCTGCCCGCAGACAGACGAGTGAGTCGACGGCCATATTGTGGTCTTGAGGGAGGGTGTAGTAGAGGATGCAGAGTGTAGAGCGCTGTAGAGCTGTAGAGATGTAGAGCGCTCTGGACGTCTGGAGCGCTGTAGAGCTGTCGAGCTCTACATCCGCCGCGTGACGAACTGCGTTGTAGAGCGATGTAGAGCGCGATTTTGCTGTAGAGTTCGTTGTAGAGGCTCTTCAGCCAACCCGCCGGGAAGGCAGTGACTCAAAGAGGTCGAGCCGCGCTAATGGGGTGTCTCCGAGCTTACTGGAGCTCTGATGGACAGCCCTGACTATCCCTGACACACAGAGAGTCACTCCGACGGCACACAACACCCTATAACTGCGTCATGACCAGCCTGCCATGCGTCGCCGGTGCCGCATTCGTCGCTGTGCTTCTTTAGCAGGCGGTGGACTGTCGGCTGCGAGGACGGTCGCATTGGCGCGAGGCGAGGCGAGCATTCAGGCGCGTTGCATGCGCCATGACTCGCGCCAGCGCGTGCGGGAGCTCCTGGCTGAGCGTTGAGTCCAGGCGAGTTGCGCTGGTCACTATCGCTACGCTGAGCCGAGCTGACGCGCCGAGGCGCCGGCCAGTCGCAGCCGTGAGGCATGCCACAGCAGCAGAGGCACCTGCCACCCATTGGGCGGGCAGACAGAAGGCCAGGGCAGCACTGGCAAGTGCAACGCGCCTCATGTCGGAGAGCGACCGTGCCTCGTTCGCCGCTTATGATGTGAGTTGAGCACTTGAGCACTGGATAGGGTCGATTCCGCATGGTACGGGACCCCTCGATCGTCTCGCCCTCCCTCACTGGTGTGTTCAGGGGGGGGGGGGGGTCATAACAAACACGGTACAGGATCGAGGTGCACGCTGCTGATGCAGTGTCGTCCCCCCTCTCCATCGTCTCACTGGGAATTTGTTGTCTTTATTTCACGCTGTACAGTTGTAGAGCGCCTCTACATCGCTCTACAACGCACGCAGTTCGTCACGCGGCGGATGTAGAGAGCTCTGCAGAGCTCTACAGCTCTACAGCGCTCTATACACTCTATCTACATCCTCAACAGAGACTACACCCCCTCCCCTCAGATTATGGTTCGAGACTTTTCTTTCGCCTTGGAGTGTCCAAAAACTTCCTTGAAACCGCTCAATGATGCGCCATGGGAACCCCATCTCCCCCCCGCATGGCCACACACCCTCTGGGGCCCCCGCGCCGGCCCAGAGCTCGCTGCTCACTCTCGCCACACGCACCGCACACGCGATGCCTGACAGGAAGAGCACTTGGGATTTTTTGTTTTCGAAAAATGCTCCGCGCTCAATGATGCGCCTCTTGCCACTCTCGAATCCGCCCACGCAGCGCGTGGTTTGGGGTGAGGATGCTATGCTCGAGCGCCTCGCCCGTCATCGGGCTCGTCGACTTGGTCGCGAGCCAGCGCTCGATCTGCTTCCGCTCGTAGGAATGGCCGTCCGTCGCCATCACCGGGTCGCTCATCACCTCGGTCGTGATGGGGCAGATGAAGTCGGCCGGCGGCGGCTCCTCCCTCGGCGGCGCCTCCGGCTGGGGCGGCTCCTCCGCCACCCGCCTCTCCTCCTCCAGCCTAGCGCTCTCCTGGAGCGCCGCCGCCAGCTCCGCCTCCTCCTCCGCCGCCACCGCCCCCCCCTCCGCAGCCGCAACCGCCTCCGCCTCCTCGCCTTCCGGCTCCTGCGACGGCTCGGCGCCGCTCCCTCCGCCCCTGCCCTTCTTCTTCTTCTTCTTTTTCTTGTTGGCCTTGCGCTCCTTGGCGCGCTGCTCCGCCTCCTTCTCCGCCTCCTCATCCGCCAGAAGCGCTTCCGCGTTCCGATCCGCCGCCGCCGCCGCCTCCGCCATCTCGGCCTCTCTTGCCGCCGCCTCCGCCGCCCTAGCCTGAGCGCGCATGCTCGCGGACGAGGGGCGGAGGACGGTGGTCGTGCGGTCGAAGGCCGCGTCGCCGATCTCGGCGGTGGCTGGCACGGTGACGGAGGCGAGCGAGGGGCAGCCTTCGAAGGCGGCTTCGCCGATGGAGGTAAGGCCGGCGGGGAAGGTGACGGAGCCGAGGGCCTCGCAGGCGTCGAAGGCGCAGTCGCCGATGGAGGTGAGGGTGGCGGGGAGGGTGACGCGGGCGAGGGCGGAGCAGCCGGAGAAAACAGCAGCGCTGATGGAAGTGAGGCCGGCAGGGAAGGTGACACGGGTGAGAGAGGAGCAGCGGAAGAAGGCGGCCTCGCCGATGAAGGTGAGACCGGCAGGGAGGGTGACGTGGGTGAGAGAGGAGCAGAGGTGGAAGGCGCTGGGGCCGATGGAGGTGAGGCCGGCGGGGAGGGTGGCGGTGGTGATGAAGGGGCAGCGGGCGAAGGCGCCCATGCCGATGGAGGTGATCCCGGCGGGGAGGGTGACGGAGGGGAGGGCGGAGCAGCCGCGGAAGGTGTAGTTGTTGATGGCGACGAGGCCAGCAGGGAGGTCGATGGAGGAGAGCGAGGAGCAGCCCTCGAAGGCGCCGCTGCCGATCGAGGCAAGGCTGCGCGAGAAGGCGACCGAGACGAGAGAGGTGCGGTTGCGGAACGCCCGGTCCGGCAAGTGCGTCATGCCTTCGGGCAGCACCGCGTGTCCGTCGGTGACGACGACCTGCCAGCCGCCCACGTCCAAAGTCTCGAAGCCGGTCGGCGAGAGCGTTGTCGTCTGGTCGGCAAGCATCCTCAGGTCGGCTAAAGTTTTCTGGTCGTCGAGTGCCGTCTGGTCGGCGAGAGACACAGTCCTCTACTCGAGTATGAACTCAGCCCGGTGTGCTAAGTCGGGGATGGGATTCTTAGAGGGGGATGGATTTGTCACAAACCATCCCCCTTCTCTCTCCCCAATGTTCCAAGTTTTCTCAAAAACGCGTGTGCAACTTTCTCTTCTTGAGCACTTGAGCACTTGATAGGGTCGATTCCGCATGGTACGAGACCCCTCCCTCCGATCGTCTCTCTCGCCCTCCCCCTCCCTCCCTCCCTCACCGGTGTGTTCATTGGGGGGGGTCATAACAAACACGGTACAGGATCGTGTGTGATTTGGGCTCGGGATCGAGGTGCACGCTGCCGAAGCAGTGTCGTCCCCCCTCTCCCCGACGGCCATGGCGGTGTGACCGATCGAGCTACAAGAAGAGCTTGTTCAGCAGGATCCGGGTTAGATTTCTCTTCTCATAAATGGAGGGTCAGTCCACTGGCTGGGGTTTGACTCACTCGCTCGGGGGGTGATGTCCGCGGACGGAACCCATTTCCGCCGTGTCGCTCACACCCGAGCTGTCACCAGGTCACCAATCACACAGCGAACGTCCTGAAAACAAGTAAAAAATCGCCAAAAAATCCGAAAAGCTGAGCAGCTAGGTGACCTGCACGAGGGGTACTGGAACCGGAGCGAGGCGAGCACGAACCAGGGGGGACCGACTGACCCGGCTCGCACGCTCAAGTCGGACGTGGTGTCGGAACTGGAGGCAGTCTCCAGGGCGGCCAAATGGGACTGGGCGTGCGCGACGGGCCGAGCGGTCATCAGCCTCCAGCATGACGGGGTCGTGATCGTCCCACTGCCAAGGGACCATGTCCTTGTCTGGTGTTTACTAGCTCCGAGTAGAGGGGGCGTTCTGCTGCTAGGGGAAACCTGGAGCGCGGTACTAACCCTCGGAGAACCGTGTTTACTTTACGGCCCTTTCCCTGCGCGAACGCGCACCCCCCAGGGCTAGGGCTCTCTAGCCCGTAACCCGATCCCGATCATCCGGCCCGCTGGGTGCGCTTCTTAGCTCCCCGGCCCTGGATGTGAGGTTACTAACTGCACTCCAAGTGCTCCAAATCGGCGCCTGCGGCGGGCCATGGGAACCCCATCTCCCCCCCGCATGGCCACACCCTCTGGGGCCCCCGCGCCGGCCCAGAGCTCGCTGCTCACTCTCGCCACACGCACCGCACACGCGATGCCTGACAGGAAGAGCACTTGGGATTTTTTGTTTTCGAAAAATGCTCCGCGCTCAATGATGCGCCTCTTGCCACTCTCGAATCCGCCCACGCAGCGCGTGGTTTGGGGTGAGGATGCTATGCTCGAGCGCCTCGCCCGTCATCGGGCTCGTCGACTTGGTCGCGAGCCAGCGCTCGATCTGCTTCCGCTCGTAGGAATGGCCGTCCGTCGCCATCACCGGGTCGCTCATCACCTCGGTCGTGATGGGGCAGATGAAGTCGGCCGGCGGCGGCTCCTCCCTCGGCGGCGCCTCCGGCTGGGGCGGCGAGCCGGTCGGCGAGAGCGTCGCCGTCTGGTCGGCGAGCATCCTCAGGTCGGCTAAAGTTTTCTGGTCGTCGAGTGCCTGGTCGGCGAGAGACACAGTGTCCTTCGCAGGCAGTGTCGGTCCGCTGCACAGCTGGGCGGATTAAGCCTTTTTTGCTTTCTTCTGCTGCTGTTACGTCCTCGGTCCCCGCGGGAAGCCCCGCGCATAGGACAACAACGTCTGTCCCACACACACACACACAGACGCGCACATACATCATGCTCGGGCACACCCCACAGTGTAGGCTGAGGGCCAAAAGCAAAACGCGCAACGCCACTCTCGCATCTCAGAGCCGTGTTCTGTCTCAGTCAGCAACCCCGCTCGCGGGTGCTAGAGCAGCGTTCTTCAAGCTTAAATCCCACTCTACACAACACAGAGCAGCGTTTGCCTAACAAGACTCCGCTCTGCAACCTTCAGAGCGGACTCTTGCGAAAAACACCGACCGAACACGTTCGAGCGGAGTCAAGTCAGTGCAACACCGCTCAACATAGCGGGAGCGGTCAATTTCCGCGGAGAGGCTGCTTTCGCCTCCCTCAGCCGCGCTCTCCTTCGCTCCTCCTCTTCAGAGCGGGACTTTGCTGAGTGAACACCGCTCTAGCTAGTGAGAGCAGCGATTGCTTTAAGCTGACACCGCTCTAAATGGCGTGAGCGGCGTCGCCCTGAATAGACGCTGCTCTGGGACGCCGGGACGGCGATGCCACCTGACGCCGACGGCGGATCCACGATCGCTCGTGGCGCGCGGCGCGGCGTGGCGAGCCCCGCCCCTGGGGTTGAGCAGCGTGTGGGTGGGTCGTCACTGCTCCGAGTAGTCAGAGCGGCGTCGCGTTTAGTGATACGCCGCTCACGCCATTTAGAGCAGTGTCAGCTTAAAGCAATCGCTGCTCTTACTAGCTAGAGCAGTGTTCACTTAGCAAAGTCCCGCTCTGAAGAGGAGGAGCGAAGGAGAGCGCGGCTGAGGGAGGCGAAAGCAGCCTCTCCGCGGAAATTGACCGCTCCCGCTATGTTGAGCGGTGTTGCACTGACTTGACTCCGCTCGAACGTGTTCGGTCGGTGTTTTTCTGAGCAAGAGTCCGCTCTGAAGGTTGCAGAGCGGAGTCTTGTTAGGCAAACGCTGCTCTGTGTTGTGTAGAGTGGGATTTAAGCTTGAAGAACGCTGCTCTAGCACCCGCGAGCGGGGTTGCTGACTGGGATAGAACACGGCTCTGAGATGCGAGAGTGGCGTTGCGCGTTTTGCTTTTGGCCCTCAGCCCACAGTGTACTGTCCACTATGAAAGTGTGGACCGGCGTGAACAGCAGCTCCTGACCACGGCGCCGCAGGCGCCTGTTGATAGGTCCAGGTGATAGCCCTGGATAGGCAATGCATACGCCTAGTTGGGCCTCGGATCGCCCGACCGCGTCCCGGTGCTCTGTGGTCGGATTTGTGACGCCGACGTACCGCGCCGCGGCCGGGGGCCCTCCGGAGGCCGAGGATGGCCGTGACGGACCGGGACGAGCTCTGGGAGGTTCAGTGTCAGTGTATATATTGTAGAGACCAACCATATGCACAATATCTCTCAGTCTAGCTAAGCCTGGGAAGGTAATGCCGGGGCCGTATAGCAGCTTGATGGTGCCTCGCCGGCGTGCGTCCCGGAGCGGTCCGGACGGGCGGTCCGGGGGACAAAATCGGGGGACAACGCCGACGGCGCCCTGATTCGACTTTTAACTTCAAACAAAGCCTACCGCACGCGCCGCGACGCGGCGCGTGCGGTAGGCACTCGGGATTTTGCCAGATCGGCGTGTTCATGCCGGGATCGTGTCCCCGACAACCTGCCCAGACTTTAGGCTTGGACAGTAGTGGTGTGAGTACACAAGTACTAGCAGAGTGCACACCTGCCTTGGCGGGTGAGGGTCGTAAGAATCAAAGCCTCTTGGTGCCAAACGTGCTCGAGCGCGCCGAAGAGAGACGATCTACGCTCGAGGGAGTTAGCGAAAGTCGCACGGGCAGAGGGGAGACCGAGGCCTCCGGCAGTCCGCACGTGCGGAGTTTTTCTTTTCTTTTTTGCTACTGACCATGTCCCCATGTCCATGTCCATGTCCATGTAGTCCCCACAATCGCTGTCGTGGGATCGTTGTCATGTGAGAGAGTGCGTTGTGTTGGGCGTGCGGTTTCTCTTTTGGAAGGATAAAGCGCGGGCTGTCAGCCGAACCCAGGTGCTGGCCGCGTTCGCCCGGGCATTCCACCGAGTCCACGTGTAGCCCGGCACACAGCGAAGCGTCCTTTTAGTGGAGCGCTCCCTTAGCTCGCGCTCCTCTCATGCCCTGCTCGGCTCACCCGCCACACGCTGCCTGACAGACAAACCACATATGGCCTTTCCGCACCTCTTCGCCACGCCCGAGCTCACCGCCTTTGGGCTCGCCACCGGCGTCATGCTCGCCTGCATGGTTGGCGACATGCTCATGTCGACCTTCTACACGCTCACGTGGAAGGGAGGAACCATGGACGACGGCGGCGGCGCGGGCGAGTTCAGCTCGGTCGTGGCCAGGGTGGCGTTCACGTGGGAGGGGCTGATCGCCGGCCACGCGCGGCCGGGCGGCTTCCCCGTCCAGAGCCTGCTGGACGCGATGGCGGTGCAGTCTGCCTCGTCCCGCCTGCTCGGACCGTTCATGATGCTCATCTGCAAGTGCGACGAGAGCAACATCCGGACGATCCGGGAGGCGTGGCTGGCGCACGGCTCTCCCGCGTCGCTGCGCGCGCTGCTGGCCGCCGAGAGGGCGGCCGGCGCGCAGCTCGGCGAGGGCCGGCTCGAAGAGTCGTCGGCGGCGCTCGCGCTGACGTGGGCCACTCGGATGCTCGGCTTCTGGCTCGGGATCCTGCGCGCGCTGGCGGACGAGGAGGTGGTCGCCGGCATGAGCATGCCGCGCTACGCGACCGGCGTCGTGTACAACGACTGGGTCGCCCCCTACCACGGCCTCCTCCTTCGCTCCACCTTTCGAGCGGGCCTGCGCGCACTTCCCGCGCGCGGCGAGATGCTGCGCCGCCTCGCCGGCGGAGACACATCGAGCGAGCGGCAGGCGCATCTCGTGCGGGACTGCAAGCGCTGCATTGCCGCGACGGAGCGCGTCATCGAGACGCTGCGCGCGGCGCTGCGGGAGCAGGGCCTGCGCGATGAGACGAGGGTGTGATGTCGGTGGTGGGTGGGTAGGGCGTGCTGGAGGCGGCGGTGAGTGATAGGAATAATCTCCAACAGCCGAGATGATGACCAATCATATCACGTTGATCATCAACGTGGCGCCCAGCTATGCACCCCTTCCCGCCGGGCCTGACAGCCCCGCCCTCGCTGCCCTCACCCTCGCCCTCGCCCTCGCCCGCCGCGCCCTCGCCCGCCGCGCCGCTCTCACCGCCACCTCAGCCGCCACCGATGGAGACGACGGCCGCCATAACCAAACAGTTCTGCAAGGATGCGCTGGTGTGTTTGGCCGCCGCCGATGACACAGTGCTGCCCTCACCGGCCACCCAGGTTTTCCGTCGCGACAAGCGAACGACCGCGCCTTCGCGCGTCTCCCGCGGACCGGGCGCCTCACCCGCGCGTCTCCCGCGGACCGGGCGCCTCACCCGCGCATCTCCCGCGGACCGGACCCCTCACCCGCGCACTCCGCCCACCGCAGGCGTCCGGCGAGTCCGTGGAGGCGGTCGCACTCAGCGTCGTCCAGGCGTGCTCGGCGGCCGGACTCGCACCGACTCGCGAGATGTTCAACCACCTCCTCGTCGCCATCGCCGCCAAGGGTCCCCCCTCGGCGGTCCTCGACTGGTTTGGGCGGGCTCGCTCGGCCGGCATCGGAGTTGGAACGATCGCCTGCAACCTGGTTATCGCAGCGCACGTGGCGCAAGGCGACGTGAAGACGGCGGCCGAGCTGCTCACACTCATGATGCGGGGCGAGGCGGCACGCGGCGGGCTCCCGCCTCCCAACGCCGTCACCTTCAACACAGTGATCAGCGCCTTTGCGCGCGCCTGCGACCCGCAAAAGGCGGAGCTAACCCTCGTGGCGATGATCGACAGCGGCCTCGTGCCGGCCGGGCCCGCGTCCTACGCGTCCGTCATCGCCGCGTGGGCGCGTGCCGCGCAGCCGGCGACCGCGGAGCGGTGGCTCAGCCGGATGCTCTCGTCGTGCGTCCCTCTGGCCGGCACCGCCGCCTCGGAGGTGGTCGCCTTCAACGCGACGCTGGACGCGTTCGCAAAGGCGTCGGACGTGAGCGGGGCGCGGCGTGTGCTCGACCTGTTCCGCACGAGGGCGGACTCCACGCCCGGCCTGCCCATGCGAAGAGGTTCCGACATTTGCGTCTCTTGGGGGGGGCTTAGTCTCCGCCCATTGCCTCAGGCTTTGCGCCCGACGCCATCTCGTACAACTGCCTCATCTCAGCGTGCGCGCGGGCGGGCCGGCCGGCGCAGGCGGAGGCCACGCTTCGAGAGCTCGAGCGGGCGGGCCTGCAGCCCAACACAATCTCCTTCTCGGCGGTGATCCACGCGCACGCCAACGCCGGCGACGCGGCCAAGGCGCAGGGGTGGCTCGACTCGATGCGCGCTCGAGGCGTGCCCGCCGACGCGGTGTGCTTCAACTCGGTCTGCGCGGCACACGCGCGGCGCGGCGACGTGGCGAGCGCGTCGGTCTGCTTCCGGGCGATGGAGGAGGCAGGCGTATGCGCCTCGCCGCAGACGCACGCCATCCTGGTCCACGCGCTGGTGAAGAGCGGCGACGCGGACCGCGCCGAGGCGACTTTGCGCGAGTTGATCGGCAGGGAGGAGCCGCTCGAGGCAAGCCGCCAAGACGAGCCGAGACGAGTCGAGAGGGGCCGAGACGAGCCAGAGCCGAGAGGAGCCAGAGCCGAGAGGAGCCGAGAGGAGCCAGAGCCGAGAGGAGCCAGAGCCGAGAGGGGCTGCCGAGATGAGCCAGAGCTGAGAGGAGCCGAGAGGAGCCAGATGGAGATCCAGAGCGGCACGAGGCGGCCGCGCACGCCTCGCTCCGCTTGAGTCCTTTCCCGGAGCAATGTAAGGAGCCCGCCAGCCCGGCCCCGACACGCTTCCGCTTTTTCGCCGCCTCCAGGCAGCGTGCTTCAACTCGCTCATCTCGCTCTTCGCCCGCCAGCGGCAGCCCCTCCGTGCGGAAGGCGTCCTCGCGCTGATGCGGGAGGCGAGGGTCCGGCCGACGCTCGTCACGCTCAACGCGCTCGCGTCGGCGCACGCATCAGTCGGCGACATGGACGCGACCGAGCGCATCTTGGGCCAGGCCACGACGGCCTTCCGCTTCAGCCTCGACCACTACTCCTTCGCGGCGCTCTTCCAGGCTGCCCGACGCGTCGCGATCAACACGCACCTGGCGGAGCTTGCTCGGAACCTCCCCGGAACCTCCCCGCAGGCGTGCGCCAACGACGAAGACGGCGCCGGCGCCGGGCGCGGCGGCCGGCGTGAGCGGCAGCAGCGCGCCCGGCGGTACGTGCTCCAGATGTGGTCGAGCGGCGTCGCTATGACGGAACGGCTCGCTATCACGTGTCGGCGCGCGCTCGGCGGCACGCACGCGCTCAGGCAGCTGCGAGCCGAGTACGACGCGTCACGGGCCAAGGCTTCCGCTGCCGTCACGGCGCGCCAGCGCCAGCCCGGGCTCTCTGACGCGGCCGCGTTTCCGACGCGATGCACACTCGCTTGCAGGTGCGATCGCCCCCAGCGTCCGGCCCCGAGAATGGCGGCGAGGCGCCGGCGCCATCCCGGCTGTCCATCTTTATGGCCATCACCGGGGAGGGGGAGGGCGAGGGCGAGGGAGGGAGTGGCGCTGAGGACGGCGACGAGGGCGAGGGCGACGGGTGGCAGACGGTCAGGCGCCGGCGCGGCACGCCACGCGGTGGCGGGCCAAAGAGCGGCGGAAAGGGGCTTGGCAGGGTGCCGTCGCTCAAGACCATCGCAAAGCCGCCCCCGCCGAAGGCGTCGCCTCGCCGGCCTTCCCGTGCGCGCCCTCGTCTCCCGCCCACGCCCGCGCTGCCGAGCGAGACTCCTGAGGGTGAGGCGGCGAACACGGTAGGCTCCGCGTCCTTCTCCGAGGACGTGGCCGACGCGGAGGCGGAGGCGGCCGAGCCTCCGCCGGTCCGCGCGGTGGGCGCCTCGCTCTCGCGCTCCAAGTCGGAACGCTCGCGGCTGCTCGCGCTCGCCGAGGGCGTCGCTCGGTCGGAGCAGTTGTTTGAGGGCGGCGCTCCGCAGCCGGTCCCGTTGCGCCGTTGGGCAGCCTCCCAGTTGGCCCTGGACCTCACCGACCAGGTCAGCCTCTAGACTTCCCGGCGGCGGCTTGGTGAGAAGCCGGACCCCGGCGGGGCGGGGGGGGGGGGGGGGCTACGATTGCAATTGATTTGGACGCGCGCATGATGGCTCTTTGTTCTTTGCAGTTTTTGGCTGGGGAGGGGACAAATGTAGGACAGGCGGGAGAAGGTGGGAAGATATTCGAGGAAGTTATCCTGGGGCGGGGCCATGGCATGTGCATGTGCATGTGCATGTCATGTGCATGCAGTTGCACATGCATGCATGTGGCATGTGCACATGTGCATATGCATTGCACATGTGTGCGGCGATCGCGCATGGAGAGGAGCGGAGAGCGGATCGCGCGCAAGTGACACAGAGTGATGATCAGTGTGCAAAAACACAGTTGTTGTTCTCTCTGGGAGCTCCTTGGACTAAAACACTTATCGTAAAAGCGCTCACAGGCTCCGGCTCAGGTCGTGGGGCATAGCTCGGGTGTAAACGGGGTCTGGGGAGGGGAAGCCCCAGCGGCCCGCCGCAGGCGCCGCCGGAGGCTGGCCCGCCGCAGGCGCCGATTTTTTGGCGTTTTTTTCTCAAAATTGAGGGATTTCTCATCTAAATTCTCATCCAAAATCGAGCTCGCTACGAGCTCTCTCTAACTGCACAGCATCTCCTCGTTGAGCCTAGCGGCGCCCGTATCGCCCACGCCCACATTCCTTTTTCTTGCCCTTGGCCCTTGCTGCACTCAGCCGCTCAACCTCCGCCAGTCTCTCCTTGCTCGTTGCTGGCGCTGCAAGGTGTTGAGGTGAGCACCTAATGTAGTATGGTTGAGGGGCTTGGCGAGCGGCCGCGCTGCGGATCAGGGCTAGTGAGAATGGGCACTCTCCTGTGCGGGTGTACCCCCGGATAAGCCGGATGGGGGATGGAGGCCTCGACCGACGACCGCCCCTCGCGGGCAAGCGCGCGAGTAGCTCCAGCAGCTCGCTCGCCGCCACCGCCGCGTCGAACTGCTCCCTCAGGCCGAGCGCGCCACAGACCCTGCGGACCGCCTCCTGCTGGACCTCGTCCGGCAGATGGGTGCTGGAGAATCTTTTTTTGAGAGCGCCTTCGTTGTTAATAGTACAAACCCAATGGTCCCTTGCGAGCGGTCCTTCGTTCGTTGCAGTCGCACACACGCACACGCCACGCCGCACCGCGCACCCGCCCACTGCCCCGCCAGGCGGGAAAGTGAGGAGATGGGACAAAGGAGGAGGTAAACGGTTTTTTTTGTTTTTGGCGACCCCATTAGCGATGCGCTCTGTGTTCAGCTGCTGCCTCCTGCTCGCCCAGGGCGGCGCCGCCGCCCTCGTCGGCCAGCCGCTGTCGCAGGGCCGCGCCGGCCGCCGCTCGGCGGTCGGCATGGTCACCGCTGCGCCCGAGCTCAAGGACAAGCAGCAGTCGTTTGACACCTCGATCGCCGAGGTGCCAAAGTGCCCAGAGACGGTGTGGAACTCGGAGAACATCGACCTGGCGGCGGTGCAGTCGCCGTCGCGCGTGCTGCCGGTCGAGATCACCGCCGCTGACGTGCCCGAAGGCATGAGCCAGGAGGAGTTCTTCCGGGCGAGGCGGCCGGAGCTCCTCGAGCAGCTGACGGCGGGCGGCGCGATCTGGCTGCGCGGCTTCGACCTGATGAAGACGAAGGAGGGGTTCGCGTCGTTCTACGAGCAGCTCGAGCTCGAGCCGTGCCAGGACCCGCTCGCCTCCGTCGGCGCGCGCGCGGTGGTCGACAAGAAGAGCGCGATGTACGAGGCTGTCAACAAGCCGTCGCGCGCAAAGTTCTTTGTTGGCATGCACGCGGAGAGCACGTACAAGCGGACGAACCGGCTGGGAGCCTTCGTCTGCTTCAAGCAGGCCGAGACGGGCGGCGAGTTCCTCCTCCTCGACGGGCACAAGATGCTCAAGGCGCGCAGCGACACTTCCGAGACACTTCCTAGACACCTCCGAGACACCTCCTAGACACCTCCCCTGCCGCCTCCCCGCCGCAGGACCTCGACCCCGCGGTGCTGCGCCGGCTATACGACAAGGGCGTCCGCTTCTCCAACGCGGAGCTGCCCTTCTTCGACTTTTTGCGCACGCTGCCCGAGCCGCTGCGGCCGCTGAAGGAGCCGCTCAAGGGCGTCTTCAAGGCGGTCGCGCAGGTCGCCGTCGGCGCAAAGATCGACATGGAGCTCGAGCTGCGCTGGGACGAGAACGAGGAGGACGGGCTGCGCCTGCTCGCGTTCTCGCCGACCCAGCCTCCGGTGAACCGCCACCCGGTCACTGGAGAGCCAGCCTGGTTCTGCAACGTGCACTCGCACTCGCGCTACCTGCGCGACGGCCGCGACGGCAAGCTCGTCGAGAGCTCGGGCGCGTCCAAGCTCAACGTGACAAACATGTTTTACGGCGACCTCTCCGAGGTTTCAGCCGACGACCTGAAGCACATCGACGAGGTGACGATGAAGAACCTCGTCTACGTGCCGATGGAGAAGGGCGACGTCGTCCTAGTCGACAACTACCAGGCGCCGCTCCCGCCTGGCCCCGGACCCCCCCCTCCCCTCCCCTCTCTGTCGCCACACCGCACTCCCCCCTCGCGCCTCCCTGGTGCAGCGGGATGCTCAAGAGCCCCTCGCCATCACAGCCCTCGCCATCACAGCCCTCGCCATCGCAGCCCTCGCCATCGCAGCCCTCGCCATCACAGCCCTGGCCATCACAGCCCTCGCCATCACAGCCCTCGCCATCACAGCCCTCGCCATCACAGCCCTCGCCATCACAGCCCTCGCCATCACAGCCCTCGCCATCACAGCCCTCGCCATCGCAGCCCTCGCCATCACAGCCCTCGCCATCACAGCCCTCGCCATCACAGCCCTCGCCATCACAGCCCTCGCCATCACAGCCCTCGCCATCGCAGCCCTCGCCCTCGCACGGGCGAGGTGAGACCCCCCCCCCCCCACACACACACCCTCACCCCCACCCTCACCCCCCT
>NW_005195685.1:0-1253 GCF_000372725.1 Emiliania huxleyi CCMP1516
ATTCCTAGCCCCCGACCTGCTGGGGGGTGCCCACCACATGCTGGGGGGGGGGGGGGGGGCGTGACCGTGAGTAGAAGGGGGCGCCCCCCTCCCTGGAAGCGATGTGCGCCTGCTCCGACCCCGACCCGGCCGCTGGGACGCCCTGTACGGAACTTCTCGACCTTGGTCCTTGCAATCCTTCCATCGCGCATCGCCATCGCGCATCGGTGGTGGAGTGTGAGACGACGGGTCGACTTTTACCATTTACGGCGGGATCCTCTCTCCGCTCAAATTACAACGATCGACACCTCCAACAGCCTCACCACCACGCTCGCCGGCTCTGCCTCTGGGACGCCCGCCTTCGCCGACGGCACGGGCACCGCCGCGAGCTTCAACCGCCCGTCCGGCGTGGCGGTGTCGCCCGACGGCGGGACGCTCTACGTGGCGGATCCCCGCCGCATTCGTCAGGTGACAACATGATTGCCACCCACGCTTTCGTTTGCTCCTAGTGGAGCGAGGATGCGCAGATCGACTGCCTCTCCAACTTGAGGTGCCTTGAACACACGCTCCGCTGCCGTCGCCCCTCTTGTGTCGCCCCTCCCGTGTTGCGTTGCGGCCTGGCCCGTGCCCGCCGCCACCGTGTCCCGCTTCTTAGCGCGGAGATTTTGAGACGCTCGCGTCAGGGTGAGACGCGAAGACGGCCGAAGACCAATGGTGAAAAGTGTCGTGATTGCTGCGCGGGTCCAGGGGGGGATATGCGTTATGATATGGATTAGGGGTCGGGAGGGGAGATTTGGGGTCGGCCAGAATAGCCCGTGACCCGTGTGGGCGTGTGGCCGTGTGCACGCTTTTTTGCTCTCCACGGATCCTCTTACATTCGAACACACGGGCAGCGCCACGACTCACAAAAATAACGGCCAACCGGACGTGCGATCTCGCAAAATCTCGAGTTTTCTCGACAGCGCCCGCGGGAGCCATAACCACCCGGCAAGGGCCTACACAGAGCCTTGCCCTGCAGAGCTACCGCTGTCTACCCACCCAGCATGCGGGGGTGTGTACTGGGGCGGCAGCACCTGGCCACTCACGGCCCACTACCGGCCGCTACTGCGGCGCTAGACCTCCCGGCGCCGGATCTCGGTATCCAGCAGAGCTACGCCTCGACGGACGACAAATGCAAAAAATAGCTCTGTCTGTCTGTGGCTGTTCCGTCCGCTTTCTCTCTCTGCTCTCTCGCTCGCTCTCTCTCTCCCTCCACCTCCCTCCCTCCCTTCCTC
>NW_005195684.1:0-1253 GCF_000372725.1 Emiliania huxleyi CCMP1516
GCGCGATGAGGAGGAAGACCTTCCAGCCTCCCTCGAAGCAGCCCTGCGCCTTGAGCTGCGCCTCCCACCCGCCCGGCGCCGCCGCGTCGAAGGCGAAGCTCTTGCAGCTCGCCGCTGGGAAGCGGCCGAGCGAGAGGGCGGCCGCGTGCTGCGCGCCGGCGTGCGGGCAGACCGTGTTGGACTGGACGAGCGCGCCGCTGCTCGCCTGCGTGCCCGCCACCACGCCCATCTGCCCGCCCACCAGCTCGAGGCCCGGCGGGAGCTTGCGCGCGAGGGAGCCGAGTGTGCCGGTGGGCGAGGCGTCCCGCTGGGCGTGCACGGTGAAGAGGAGGCCAAGGCTGGGCGCCGCGGCCATCTTTGGGCCCAGATCGCGCATCACGACGTCAAACGAGCCGACCGAAGTCGCCATGAAGGGAGTTGTCCGCTCGAGCTCCGACACGAGCAGGTAGAAAAGCTTGCAGACCTGGCGGCAGCGCGCCTGCTCTCGAAGTGGGAGAGTCTGCACCGCCTCGAGGAGGAGCTCCGGGTCGAGGTCGAGGAGGGAGATGGACTCGGCCGCGGCGGGGGCGGCGATACTATCGGCCATATATATATGTGTGTATTTGTTCAGCCTGGGAAGAAACACCGCCGGTCATGATAGGCTGAAATCCACGGTTATAATTCTGTGTAGGTATATTGTTGGCAAATCAAGACACAGAGCTCACACAGAATCACAGCGGGAGGAAAGCGGCGAGTCGCAATTCCTGGGGTCCTTGTGGCGGGCCACCCTGTCCAGAGAGGCATGGATGCCAATCTGGGGTCTCTCGACCGAGTCTATGAAGCCCTGGCCGCCTCCCGGTGGTGGCAGAGGTTATGGAACCAAGCGACGGAGATGGTGCGGGGGTACGGGTGTTCCAGGGGGGTCACGACACGCACCGACCCTTCACGAACCGAAAGGCTGCACCCGGCGGAGGCACAGTAATCCGGGCACGTGTTGGGCGCCCCATTCCGTTTAGGGCTAGGTCGGCTCAGGGCCCCGTCCACTTCCCTCCCACTTGGTGCGTGATGGATGAGGAGATGCCACCCAGGCCAGCCAGGGCCAAGGGCGGAGGCGAATAGCGGAGAGCTGAAGGCTTGGCCGGAGGCCAAGGGCGGGGCGGAGGCCGAGGATTTTTTTTTTTGTTCGTTGGGCCGAACCCTCGTTGGCCGAAAGCCTCGTTGGCCGAAGCCTTCATGGGCCCGAAGCCCTTAAGGAACGGGGTCGTCCCCCGGGG
>NW_005195683.1:0-1253 GCF_000372725.1 Emiliania huxleyi CCMP1516
CGGGGCGCGCAGGAGCGACTTGCGCTTCGGCGACGCGAAGAGCGAGGCGGCAGGGCCATGAGCTACCAGCTTGACAATGTTCGGATGGTCGCCGAGCCGCTCCATCACGTAGCCCTCGGACTTCACGAGCTGGGAGGGCGTGAAGCTGGTGTTGTGCGTGCGAGACGGTGAGATGACCTTGACGGCGAACTCGGAGGCCGCTCCGCGGGCGTTGCGGCGCCCTGCAAACACCTGGCCCCACGTCCCGTCGCCAAGGCGGTGCGAGGAGCAGCGAAAGCGGCAGGCAGAGGGCACGCTGTTCAAGTCGTCGCCCGGCTGATCGCACCGCGCGGACGCCTTGAGTTTTTGCACCTCCTCCTCGCTGGGAAAGTATGGCATGGGGTCGTCGGCCGAAGCGACTCGAGACGCTGCTTCCCGTCGGGCCGAAAAGCAAGCAATCGAACAGCGTGTCAAGGTAGAATTTTGCTAGCATTTTCAAGAAGAGACACACATTTCTTCACACACCTCTCCTTAAAATCCCTGTGTGGTGGCGGCGTGCCGTCCTCCCATCCCTCCCTTGGGTTGTCTGTTTTGCTTCTTTCTTTCTTTCTTTACACATTTCAAGAGAGAGAGGCAGCTCGGCCGACAAGGTCGCAAGGCGCGCTACCTACCCGACGCTGGAGCACGACGACCACGACCCCGGCCCCCTCGCAGAGCGCATCAGGCGCGACAAGCGCGAGTTCTCCATTTTCGGCGCAGAGCGCATCAGGCGCGACCGCTCCTCCGACGACTCCTCCTCCGACCGCGACTCATGCGGCACCGGCTCCACTAGCGAGGCGAATGACATATT
Organism: Emiliania huxleyi CCMP1516; assembly: GCF_000372725.1. Taxonomy (NCBI): domain Eukaryota; phylum Haptophyta; order Isochrysidales; family Noelaerhabdaceae; genus Emiliania; species Emiliania huxleyi. The sequence continues at coordinate 830 of NW_005195683.1, forward strand.
CGACACCCTCGAAGACCATCTCGGCTACGGTTCCGACTCCGGCTCCGGCTGGTAGTCGACAAGCTGCCGAGCGCAAATCACTCTGTGTGACACATTTCTTGTTGGCTTCTCAAAATCTCTCTCTCACATTTCTTGTTGGCTTCTAAAAATCTCTCTCTCGCATTTTCAGTATATGTCTTACGAACATACCCGATTTTACAACAAAGCTCCCTCGATCACGATGTCAACCCTCCCCAAGGCGGCGTGCCGTCCTCCCATCCCTCCCTTGGGTTGTCTGTTTTCTTTCTTTCTTTTTACCCTCCCCAAGTCGTTTGTTGATCTGGTGCTTGTTAGGGCTTGCCGATCTCTTCTCTTTCTAGGGCTTGAGAGTGGCCTGCCATGTCTCAGGAAGGACTGTGGTTGCAGGAGAGTACCACCAACCATC
>NW_005195682.1:0-1253 GCF_000372725.1 Emiliania huxleyi CCMP1516
TAAATGTGGACAACAACCCTGCAATCGACAGAGGGCTGACAGTTGCTGAATGAGGGCACCCATCTTGACATCTCCGCAATAGTGCCTGCCGCCCCTAACAAATATTGTCGGCATATCGTGATATCCACGTCGGGTTGGGTTGTTGTACTTCTTAGCGTGGGGGGGGGGGGGGTCGAGACTAATGGAGATGGCGCCCGTACTGCGCAGGCACAGCAACACAATTCTCCAGCCGGTTGTATTCCGCGAGAGTGTCGGCACCTGTCGCCTGAGCGTGCGAGCCGTGAGATCCGCGAGAGAGCCGAGAGTATTAACCGTGCTGCGCTGCGCTTTGTAGTCTCGGTACGAAGGCGAATGAAAAGAAGTGTATCCATCACAGATTTCTCGGTGGCATGAAATCATGGGTCCGGCCCATGATTTTACACTTCCATAATATGACAAAGGTGGTTATATCTGAGGGAGGGTGTAGAGATGTAGAGTGTAGAGCGCTGTAGAGATGCAGGTCATGCAAAACGGGCCCTGAGTGTCACCGAAACGTGTACATCGGCATAAAAATGACCCTTCTGCTACCCGCACGCCGCCTCGCCGGCCACCCAGGCCGGGTCATAACACGTGGGGAGGAGGGAGGAAGGGTCACAAGGCGACACACCGACGTACTGACCGACACACTACGCCTCCGGGTCGCCGGCCGGACGCACGCGTGCCACCACAATCCGCACCATCGCGGCAATAACCGAGTCCTTCTCGGGACTATAGTCCTCTCCCAGATGCTCCAGCTTGATCCCGCGGCGCACCAGCTTGGAGCGTCCCGGCCCGTCGCCAAACAGCCGCTCCGCGCGCCGCTCGGTCGGAATGGAGGCCACGCCATCGCCGCGCCGCAACGCGTTGGTGATGAGGAGGTGGTACGCGACGGACAGAGCCATCGTCGTCGCCCGCTCCGCCACGCCGCACAACCGCGACGGCCCCTGCGCGCCCGCCTTCGTCGGCCCGCGCTGCGCCTGCCCCGCCCCGATGGTCTCCAAGTTGGTCGCGCCGTTGCTCTTTGCCCTCCTCTTGGCCTCCGCGTTCAGCAGCTCGAGCGGGCCGGTGTCGAAGGCCTCGACATCGCCGACCTCGAGGATGGACTCGGTGATCTTGAAGATGGCGCCGTGCGGCATGTACGAGCCGTGGTTGTACAGCGAGACCCGCTCGTAGATCTCGTGCATGTCCACGGCCAGCTGCATGTTCTCGAGCGCGCGCGCCTCCTTGACCGCCTT
>NW_005195681.1:0-1253 GCF_000372725.1 Emiliania huxleyi CCMP1516
TGCGCAGCGTTGATGCGATCGCGTCAGACGGGCGCCGTATGTGGCTCCGCGGCCGCGACTGACCCCCGGCAAACTCAGCCCTGTGCGGCTCGATGCCGAGACGGAGGAGGTGGGCGCAGCGTGTGGCGAGGGCGCGCTGGCCATTCCACTGCTGCGCAACGACGCGGGAGAACTGTCCGCAGCCTTCGCGCCGCATGGATGCCCCGAGACCGCGGCTCTCCGCGCGGCGGCGGCGGCCGCGGTTCGGGGGGGACGACAACCATCGGACCCTGGTGATACAAAAGGATGGGAGCACCTGCGAGATCTCAAACGGCAAGATGATCAACTGTTGGCGATGACGTGCACGCCCGGCCATACACAGGATAACACCTGGGTGTACGCTCCTGCGCCTAACTGTAGCGGCCGTGTGCTAGCGGCACCGGTAGCGCAGTGACGACGTGTATCGTACAGGCTATCTATCCGAGCCTGGGGAACTGCCGGGGCAGTCGGAGAAGGGGCAACTCCGTGCACTGTAGACGGTCGGCCGTCAGAAAACACGACCGCGTTACACCAATCCTCGCTACCCAACCCGCGGCCTCGAGCGTCGAGACCTCGAGAACGGATCCGGCCGCACTCGTTCCTCCAAGCCGCAGAGCAGCGCTCGGCCGACGTCCACGCGGCTGCGTGTGTGACTTGTCACTTGAGCCCCTCCCTGTCTCTAGATATAGTATCTTTAATAGTAGTCCGTCTGCGCAGCGCTCTCGGAGAGGCGCTTTGTACTCGGGTTTGGAAAGGCTGGGGCCCGCCGGAGGCCTCTGTATTTTCTTTAGTGGGCAAAAATCATCCAAAATTCTTTTTTTGCGATGTCCCGCCCGCGCCGCCACCGCCGCGAACTCGCCAGTCGCGCCGTCGCCCGCCCGCCTGCTCGACCTCCCCAGAGGGACCTCCTCGAGCGCGCCCTCTCTCGCTGCGACAGCCCCGTCGACACCGCTCGCGTCGCGGCCGTCTCGCTCCTCTTTCACGCCTCGCTCGCGGAGCAGGGCATCCGCTTGTGGGCGCAAGAGCGCGGCTTCGAGCTGCCGGCGCAGCCAGAGGGCGAGGGCTGCGCCGTGCGATGGCTGTGCTATTCGGCGCTGCTGCGCGAGTCCAACCCGCCGGCGAGGGCGGCAGCAGGCGAACGGCACAGCGTCTTCATTGACGACGAGGGGCGGCTGTCGTCGTGCGGAAAGGCCGAGAACTGGACGCCAGGGCTCCTCGGCCACAGCGAGGGAGTG
>NW_005195680.1:0-1253 GCF_000372725.1 Emiliania huxleyi CCMP1516
TTCTTTTCTATGCGCTCTCTCCCTCACTTGGAGAGAATGTGTGCATATGCCGCACGCTCTCACTAGATGATATGCGGCCCCGTTAATGGTATTGTGAGCCGCCACACCACAAGAACGCCAAGGCAGCGGCTCGAGCAGTTTGGCGCCACCCCCGCGTAGCTGCAGCAGCCGCTGCCAACTGTGCTGTCGATGGCGGCGTTTACGGCCGTCATGGTCTGCTCAAACTCGGCCGGCGTGAGGTACTGCCGCAGCTGCGGTGGGATGCGCGTGCACGCCGTGGCGGACCAGCGGCAGGCGAACGCCTCTCCCCTGTCCTGGATGGTGCACCAGACGTCGGATTCGATGTCGACGGCGTTTGCCGGGCGGTTGGCCAGAGGCATCGCGCGAAGCAAACTGCCACAACTGGGTTCCGGCTCCTACCCCATGTATCGTAGTTTTTGTTAGTATCGAGGTGTCGTGAGTTTTGGTCCTGATAAATTCGTGGCGCCCGCGGCGAGCCGAGCCAGGCCACGGCGCTCGGCCTGTTGAGAGAAGACCTTCCCGGACGGCAGTGACAATTTACCCGACATCAATCGTCGACGGCAAGCTCGAGAACTGCGCCTCCAAAGTCGCCCAGATTCGCCTCTCGCGGCGCGCTGAGTTAGTATCGCCGGTGCGCCAGCTGGCTCTGCTCCACAGCAGGGCATGCCTGACTGGCTCCTGCTAGCCGTGCGTCCTGGTGGCATCCATTGCCAGCTCAGGTAGCCTCAGGAGGTCGCCTCGCGCACGACTCGGCGCCGCACAGCACCGCTCCGCGTTACTACCGAGTTAGTATCGTCGACCCACAGAGGCTGCTTCTCTGTAGGTGGAGCCGACAAACGCCGGCCGGGTCGGCCCCGCCGCCCCCATCGCCGCCGCCGGGGCGGCGGCGGCCTCGGCGGACCATCCGGCGCGCCGCGCGCCCGACGGGGAGGTGTTCACCACTCCTGGCTCCTCACCCCGCCACGCCTTCGTGCAGACGCCGTGGCACCCACCTCAGGCGCCGCTCGGACTCGGTTGACGGCCACCCAAGTGCTTGGCTCGTGCCCAGCCGACCGGCAGGCGATGCCCACTCACTGCTAGGCTAATCTCGGGCCTTCAAGCGGCGGTGTGGTGCCGTGAAGGGCACCGGGACCAAAACTACGATAGTTAGTATCGTGCGGGGGCAGTGCATTAATTCTGTCAAAAATCCAAATCTGCTCCGTGGAACTTATTGGGCTAGGATCATACGTCCG
>NW_005195679.1:0-1253 GCF_000372725.1 Emiliania huxleyi CCMP1516
CTCTACTAACTCATAGCAGCATATGGCGTGTTCTGGAGAACACCGGCGCGTTGGAGCAGCGACATGTCGACGTCACGGACGAGCGGGTCGGCGGAGGGTGGGTCGGCGGCCTGGCCGAGCCCGAGGATGGCACAGCCGAAGCGGCAGCGTCGGAGCTCGATGGGGGTCCGGCGAGTTGAAGGACGGTGCAGCCGAGGGGGCGGAGACGTTGCCGTACTTCACCGTGAACTCGACGGCCGTGCCCGCGTACGACGCGTTCTGCTCCGCGCCGGTGAGGTGCGGTGAAGAGTGCTTGCCCGGGAGCCGGCTAGCTTGACGGCCCTCTCGAGACTGTCAGCGGGCCCAGGTACTGCTTGATCACGTCCATGCCCATGGCCTGGAGCGTCGTGTTCTGCGTGGAGGTGGGCTTCTTGGCTGGTGGCATGAGAGCTGAGGCTGTTCGTTTCGCGCGACGGGCGGTGCACACCTTATTCGCGCGTACCGCCGGTGAGCGGTGTGAACTGGGTGTGAACGTATCGAAGAGTACCCCAGGTACCGGTGTGGACATGTGGAGGGTACCTCGGTATTTATAAGGTGCGCTAAGGTATAGCACTCACTCACACACCTAGGTAGAGGGTGTGGGCGCTGCGCGCCTACCTCTGTGTCGGTACAAGGTGTACACCTGCACCTAGAGCGGCCGCACACTGCTCGCTACCCCCCCTGCACACCTAAGCCCATGGCCGACCCCCCCCCCCAGCAGGAGCGCTCTGCTGCTGGGGGGGTCGGGACCCCCCCCCCCCCAGCAGGAGCGCTCTGCTGCTGGGGGGTGCTGGCATCTCTGGAAAGACAGCAGCTGTAACGTGTAAGTAGCATGCGTTCGAGTTGCGAGAATTTATGGTCGGCATCAAAATCAGTGGTCTCACCGGCGGGGCCTCCTACTGCCAACCGGGCTGTGCGGGGCACGCCAGCCTCTCTTCTACGCCTCTCGTGCCTCGCGGCGCCTCTGCTTCAAGGAGGGAAGATATACGGCTCTCGCAGCCCATCATACGCCGTGACACAGCGGAGAGCACAGCGGGCTGTACAAGTCCATCGGATAGTGCTCAATATCTTCGCATGCTCGTCGTTGGTGATATCCGCGCGAGGTCATACGCCACAGGCCAGCGCAATCACTCGGTGACGAGAGACTACTGATGTAGGCGCGACGCTCTGACACCGAGTGTTGCTCGACGCTGCGACACCGCCGAGTACCGCGCAGCGCTCAACTGTTTCGTGGA
>NW_005195678.1:0-1253 GCF_000372725.1 Emiliania huxleyi CCMP1516
AAGGAGGGCGTAGCGGCCGGACCGTCGAGCGCGTAGAGCCAAGCGGTGGTAGGGGGCAGCGCCGCCGTCCGCGGGCCGACGGAGGTCGCGAATCAACGCGGCGAGGTGCACCGGCGCGCGCGCGATCTCTGTTCCCGGGCACGCCGGTCGCAGTGGCATGGGGTCCCAGGCTCCAAAGCGCTCAACAGCGAGCTGCTCCTCCTCCTGCCGCCGCTCCGCTCACCGAGACAACTCGGTGCCGCCGTTCTCGCCGCCGCCGCCGCCGCCACCGCCGCCGCCGCCGCCGCCGCCGCCGCCGCCGCCGCCGCCGCCTCCTCGCGCCTTGCCTCCGTCACCGCCGCCCTCCATCTCGCAGCGGCGCGTCCCTCTGATGGCGCGGGCTCCTCGCTCGTTGGCGCCTCGCCGCCGCCCCCCCTCTCGCCGCCGCTCCGCTCGTGGCCGCCCCATCCCCTGTCAATCCCGCCGCCTCCCCTGTCAATCCCCCGCACCACCGCCGCCACCGCCTCGCGCGTTTAGCGGGGGGTCAAAACTTAAAAGGAGGACAGCCTATAAAGAAAAGAAACGCAAGGTCGAAGGTGCCACCTTATCAACCACAACGCAAAAGGCCCGCGCGTGCCCGGCGAGCGACTAGCGAGCCAGCCTGCTAGTAAATAAACAAAGTGCATTCGAAAATCCAAAATCCAAATCGCAAACATAGAAACCCAAACACACACAGCCACGTGGCATAGGAGAGCAGGAGGTGAAAGGAGGTCAGCAAATAAAAATACGGTGCAACCGGGCTATAAAAACGGACACCTCTCTACTGTGAGGTGGGTAAAAAGGAACAGGTCCCCGCCCTTGCGATCTTTGTGCAGGGTTCTTTGTGGGTGTGGTCGGCGACTAGCCGGGGTCGTCCTCCCGATGGGGGACTAGCACTAGCCGTTGTGGGGGAGAAGCCAGCACACAATTTTACTTGCGGTTGCGCCCGCGCCCCGGCCACTGGGGGACCCACGAGAGACGGCCGCGCGGAATAACCAAGGGTGAACTGGCTACTGCACCCGAAACGAAGACGTGGAAATCTATAGCGAGAGGAGTGTAGAGTCTGGAGTGGTAGAGCTCGACGGTCTGAAGGTTATCTAGATAGTGGCCTTGCCAATCTTGCAAAACAAAATCTCCCAATCTTGCCGCGCAGTGTCGCACCGGTGACGTCTGAGTAGGCCGCAACGCGGGGAAGGCTGGTGCAAGTGAGCGCGGCGATCGCGGCGTTGTAGTCG
>NW_005195677.1:0-15962 GCF_000372725.1 Emiliania huxleyi CCMP1516
CGGCGCCAGCCAAACCCGCGAGCGGACACCTGTTGCTTCGGCTTGAAGGCCCAAGGACGCCCACGGACATGACGCTACACTGACTCTCGGCGGGGCCGGGGGGCCGCACGACGTAGAAGACCGCCATATTGCTCTGCCGCGCTCGCCTGCTGCGTGCCTACAGGAGAGGAGCGGCCGGCTCGGAGGCCGCGAGGCGCGAAGCACGTGTTTCGCATCACCGCGCTTGCGAGTCTGAGTCGGCGAGCCGATGCGAGTTGTTGCTGTGAAACGGAGCTAGCTGGTGTGGCCTGGGTCTTTTCAGCAAAAATTTTCAACCATCCTCTCAGGACTCAAAAAAAGGACTCCCGCGGTCGAAGGACGAAGCTTCCCGCTCTAGCCTATCTTCCCTCTTGTAGCTCGAGCCCTCGAGCTCTCATCATAGAGCCATTCCATATGCCATATCACTTGAGGCAAACACCCCCCACTTTGGGACCTATTTGAGGCGGTGTGACGGCACTCACAGGGCACGGGAAGCTCTCCCGCCGTGTCTGCGTGGCCCGCCCGACCCGCGGGGAACGGCGCGCGCCCCTCCCGGCGGAGCTGGGTGCGGCAGACGGGCCCACGGGTCGGTTCCAGGCCGATTTGGGGCCGTTCTGTGTTTGTTCTGGGTCAAAATCGAGCTACACACAAGTAAAAATCTCGCCCCCACGGATCTTTTTGATTTTTCTGGCCACGATCGTCGCCCGGGCCCGTGAGGCCATGGGAACGCCCTCGGATTGTACAGCACCCTCCACTAGCCACAACCGTGGGCCCTCAACCGCGTATCGGAGAGAGAGAGAGAGAGAGAGAGAGAGAGATTTAGAAGCCAACAAGAAATGTGTCACACACAGTGATTTGGGCTCGGCAGCTTGTCGACTACCAGCCGGAGCCGGAGTCGGAACCGTAGCCGAGATGGTCGTCGAGGGTGTCGAATATGTCATTCGCCTCGCTAGTAGAGCCGGTGCCGCATGAGTCTTGGTCGGAGGAGGAGTCGTCGGAGGAGCGGACGGACCGCTCGCGCTTGTCGCGCCTGATGCGCTCTGCGAGGGGGCCGGGGTCGTGGTCGTCGTGCTCGAGCGTCGGGAAGACAGCGCGCCGTGCGACCTTCTCGGCCGTGCTGCCATCCCAGTAGAAGGTGTACCAGTCGCCGCTTTGATAGAGCCAAGCGCTCTCTCTCTTTGTATCGGTGTCGCCGCAAAATAGCGTTCAGACGCTGTCTCGTCGTTATAAATCGGCCAATCTGGCCCCTTTTACAAGTTTTGCTTTGGGACGCACCGTAGCACGGTGGAGTCGAGATCCGGCGCGCAACCATCAAAAGTATCATCAATCGGGCCCGGCTAGACCTGCCCCCGGAGGCGCGCAAAATGGAGGCGATTTTGTGGTGGTAAAGCGCAAGATGGCCAGAACGGGGCGCCGCGCGCTCGGGAGCGCTCGCCGCTCGCAGGCCAACTCCTCCCCAGCACGGTGCGTGCGTGCGCTCAGGTTGAGCTCGATGCGACTTCACAGCCTCCGCCGTGAAGCTTCCAGCACGTCGAGGGCGGACGTCTTTCGGAGCCATGGATTTGGCGCAGCGCTTCGCCGGCTGTCATCCCAGTCCATGGTCGCTCCACAACGATTCCCAGGCGTGTCCGCACGCTCCCCAGGGGAGTGGGCACGCTTCTTGCTATCCTGAAGCGCGCGTCAAGCCCGCTCGACCGTGAGCTTGCTCCGCGAACAGTCTTTAAACAGACGTTGAGCGACGGGCGTGGATCTCCCACACACTCGCCAACTCCTGACTGAGCAGGCCTGTCTGGGGGCCGTCACACCACGGGTGTTGCTTAACAGCGCACTTCGACAGGGCAGCGCAACGTCAGCAGAGTCAACTCGAGTGTCAACGGCCTACGTGCGGCACCTTGCCCTCCGAGGCGGTCAAGCTCGAGAGAACCATCCCGTGTGGCATCTACGCTGCCAACGACGACTCGCTCCCGCCGGGATCTGGGTCGACCAGTACCGATGGCGTTCGAGCACCAGGACGAGGAGGCGCCGTTCTCGCGTCTCCCGTCCCCGACAACTCCGATATGGACATCTTCGTTGGCGGCACGCCCGTCAACGAGACCATCGCCAGCCTCTTCTCTCGCGACGCCTCTCCGCCGCCCGCCGACGAGGACTCGCGGGTGAGCATCTTCTCCGTCATTTACACGCTCATCGTCTTCGTCGAACGGGCCGCCGCGTTCGCCTTACTCTCAATCATGTACACGCTGGTCGCCTGCCTCGTGGACATTCCGGGCCATCGTCTTCACCCTCTTCTCACCCAGGCTGCTGCGGCGGCGCACGGCATGAGCACACGGCATGGACAGTGGACCCGTGTGTCGACTGTCTGTTTTTGGAGATAGCTTGGTTGTGTCTGTGGGGGTTTAATCTTTTGTTCAAAGGGGTAAAAAGACACCCTGGTGCGGTACTCGAGTAGGGATCAATGCCTCCTGAGTTGTATGTATGTAGGAATCCTACCACCCTCCCTACTTGTTACGATGCGAGTACCCTATTACATAGCGGAGACTCCGCGAATACGATGCGAGTATCCAGCCCGCGAATACGATGCGAGTTCACACAAGTCTCAGCGCTGAATACGACACGGAAGAATGTTTATGTTCACAGCAACCGCGACAAACTCGCATCCTCGCCGACGCGGAGGCAAGCGCGCGATACGATGTTTGGCTCACCGCGATATGTTTGGCTCACCCGCGGTATGTTTGGCTCACCCGCCAGGGCGCTCGTTGCTCCTCCCTCTCTTTGTATCTTCCATATTGCTCCGGTAGGACGCAATGAGACACGCTCCGCTGCAACCTCCGAAGCCTCCCGTAACGTCTAACCGCCCGCCGCGCTAACTGACTCCTCATCACCTCCCTACCAACATACATAGGTAGAAAGGTGAAGAACAGTCAGGCTCGGACTGGACACCAGCGCGTTATGGGTGGACGCGGGACAGATGATGACGACACGTATGCACACAGGTACACCAAAAGAAACAATGCAGCAAAACTCGCATCGTATTCGCCGACTCCGCAAGCGGCGCGTTCCTGGCTCTGGATTCTGCGCGGCGAAAGAATTTAGCCGCGCACGACACTACGCACAGCCCGAACTGCGTATCAGACGTGCCGGAGCCGTCCGACTGTAGCGACTAGCACAACCTCTGTCGAGTCCCAGAAACCCGAGGAGTCACACAGTCCACGCCTGTGTGATGCACGCCCTGTGAGCGGGGCGGGGTGCGCACTGTGTATGTTCACAGCAGCCGACAAACTCGCATCGATTCGCCGACGAGAGGCTGGCGTATAGCTCGGCTGTTCTTTTTTTTCCTCCCAGCTAAAAGCACCATTCTCGCACACGCACGATTCAAAGAAAGAAAGAAAGAAAACAGACAACCAAGGGAGGGATGGGACGCACGATTCACGCAACAGGCGAAGCGGGACGAGACTTTTTCTTCGGGCAGCTGCGGAGGCCGCCGAGCCACGCCGCTGTTATCGGCGACAGCCCATCGCCTGTGGGCGCTCCACACGGGCACATCGCTCGGCGACCCGATCGAGGCGCGTTCGCTCGCCTCGGTCTCGTCCGGCGCGGCGGCAAGAGCTGGCGGCAGGTAGCAGCATGCTGCTGATCGCGTCGTCTTCCCCGGCGCCGCCTACCTCGAGATGGCTCGCGCGGTGTGCGTCGCCCGCTCCGGCGGCGAAGGCGGAGGCGCGTCGCTGCGGCGCGTCTTCTTCTGGCCGCCGCTCGTGCTGGGCGGCGGCCTGAGCGAGGCGCGGGTGAGGGTGGGCGTGTCTGAGGGTTTGAAGTGGGTGCCAAGGCCGGCGGCGAGGCATCCACAGCCGGCTGGGAATTATTCAGACGGACTGACAAACGCTCGGATCATCTCTGCGCCGCGGTGGATGAATTGCGACGGTTTGATCGGCGGACGCCAATCCTGGTCCGCCAGTATACTCGATTGCGGACTGGCGACGCTCCCGGCACCAGCTGCGTGACTGCTCAAAATTGCGACGGTGCCTGTGCTGACTCGCCGCGCTGCGTCAGACGCCCACCCTCGCGTGGGAGCGTGCGCAGGAGGGAGCTTCGGCACGACCCAGTCGCGCGGGCAAAACATGGCACCGTCCCGGACGCGTTCGGCAGGATGCCCTCCGAAGACAGCCGAGAGACAGATGCGATCTCTTAGCGGCCAGAGCACGTGCGCAGCCCTGGCGGGCGTATCCCTGCGGATGCACCGTCGGCGGCTGTCCGATGCCGGTGGGCGCACCGCCGACGGCGTGCCGAGCAGCGTCCAACGCTTTGGCGGAGGCGGAGGCGGCGGTGGAGGGCAGGCAGCCGCAGGACGACGCGGTGGCCGCCAAATCGTCACGAGATCGACGCCGAGGCGGGCGCCTGCCGGCCGCTCCGGCTGTGGCGGAGATGGCGAGTCCGCGCCGGCTCGCAAAGCTACGGCGCGTCGGGAGCGAATGCGGGGGGCGGAGGAGGCTGGGGCGAGCAAAGCACAGAGGCTGCTGCTGCGCGAGAATCGGCACGAGAATCGCGTGTGGGGGGCACAATAGGATCGTAGCGCGTGTGTGTGTCGGTACCTCGTGTATTCTCCGCAGTTTTTTTGTTCTGGCACGTGTCACAGGGAAGGGGTGCAAGAGCGTGGATTGCGTGTCATTCATAGCGACGTAAAATCATTCGACAAGCGAAAGGCGGCGCCTTGCATCTGCCGGGCGGCCTCCGCTCTCGCACACTCAGCGAGCGTCGGCGCTGCTACGCGCGGCTCGAGCGATCGGCTCCACTTCTCCGCGCCACCATGCCGCGCACCCCCGCTCGCGCCTACCGCTCCCTCGCGCTCATCGCTCTGGCCGCAGCGGCCAGCGCGCTGTCGCTGGCCCGAGAATCAGCGCCGAATCTTCGGCGGTCGACAAGACTGTGCATCTATACCGTGCCGGCGCTGCTCGTCTCCAACTCGTCCATGAACGCGCTGCGTCCGCCTCTGCCCGGGCAGCCTGTGTGGCGCTCAACCGCGACCGGCTTCACCTCCAACCCTGGCGTCGCCTCGGCTTGGCAGCACCGAGCCTCCCTGCACTGCGCCGCGCCTGCCAGCTCCCTCGGACCAGTTGCGGGCGTGGGATCTGGCGAGGCGGCGGACGGCACCGAGGCCGCGGACGGCGCTGAGGCAGCCGGCGCGCTGTCGTGCCCGTCTCGCGCTGTCGTGCCGGACTCGCTCTCCTCCGTGCACGCGCTGCGACCGCCGCTGCCCGGGCAGCCGACTTGGTGCTTGGCTGCCGCGTGTGTTGGCTTCCCCGCCAACTCCGCTGTCGCCTCCCTGTACTGCGCGTCGGATGCCGGCTCCCTCGGACCGGAGGCGGGCGTGGGACCTGCCATGGCGGCGGACGGAGCCGAGACCGCGGACGGTGCGCTCCTGTCGTCAGTCTTGTGTGAGGGCGTCGGGCGTGTCGGGAGTGGGTGTCGCTCGTGCTCGCCTTGCCGCAGGCTCGAGGACTCCGAGGCTCGTGGGCCCACTTGCCCTGTCGTGACCCCGCGTGTCGTGGGCAGCACACTCCGAGAGTGTGATGCGGGGTCCACCCCGGGCGCCACCCTCCCGGTCATAAGCGCTTCTGAGCAGACCGGGGGGGACAATCGGGGGGTGTCGACAACGCAACAACCTTACGGGGTCGCACAGTGGCCGCCAGCATCTGCTGCCGCCCCGCGACCCTGTCTGGGGGCACCGTCACACCACGGGTGTTGCTTAACAGCGCACTTCGACAGGGCAGCGCAACGTCAGCAGAGTCAACTCGAGTGTCAACGGCCTACGTGCGGCACCTTGCCCTCCGAGGCGGTCAAGCTCGAGAGAACCATCCCGTGTGGCATCTACGCTGCCAACGACGACTCGCTCCCGCCGGGATCTGGGTCGACCAGTACCGATGGCGTTCGAGCACCAGGACGACCAACGTGGACACGCCCATAGCTGGGGACACTACTAGGTCACGCATGGCATCAGAAGTTTTATCTCTGGGCCCCGAAAGGCATCTCTAGCAGTGTCGTTACGCACACACACACACACACAGGACTGCCGACAATAAAAATCAGCTGCAAACTTCAAAAAAAGAAACAACGCAGCGAACTCGCATCGTATTCGCCGACTCCGCAGCGGCGCGTTCCTAGGAACGGGCGTTCGTTTTCTTTGTATCTTCCATACTGCGTTTATCAGAAGACACGACACTGCAATTCAATGAAAATTCTATTGAGACGTGCGTTCCGCTCCCACTGGACGGGACCATTACAGCCCCCTTGCGCGGGGCGGCACGCGCCTCTCTTGCACGGCACGCGTCTCATCGTCGGTGTCGCCTTGCCTCCGGCTCGACTTTGATGGCACACTGACGAGTGACGAGGGCTATACTCGCTCGCTCGAGTACCCGGGGGCCGGAGGGTATGGTCGGCAGGCCGCCAAAGAAACGTTCGCCAGGGGCCCGATATGCCATGTTCCTGAAACAAGTGGATGGCACGATTCGCGCAGGTGGCGCAGGCACCCGCCAGCAGGACGACGCCACCAAGGCCGACAAACTGTTCACAGCGCGCACAAACTCGCATCGATTCGCCGACGACTCAGGCTGGCGTATAGCTCGGCTGTTCTTTTTTTCCTCCCAGCTGAAAGCACCATTCTCGCACACGCACGATTCAAAGAAAGAAAGAAAGAAAACAGACAACCCAACGGAGGGATGGGACGCACGATTCACGCAACAGGCAAAGCGCACTTGGAGCGCTTTGTGCGCGACGAGACTTTTTCTTCGGGCAGCTGCGGAGGCCGCCGAGCCACGCCGCTGTTATCGGCGACAGCCCATCGCCTGTGGGCGCTCCACACGGGCACATCGCTCGGCGACCCGATCGAGGCGCGTTCGCTCGCCTCGGTCTCGTCCGGCGCGGCGGCAAGAGCTGGCGGCAGGCAGCAGCATGCTGCTGATCGCGTCGTCTTCCCCGGCGCCGCCTACCTCGAGATGGCTCGCGCGGTGTGCGTCGCCCGCTCCGGCGGCGAAGGCGGAGGCGCGTCGCTGCGGCGCGTCTTCTTCTGGCCGCCGCTCGTGCTGGGCGGCGGCCTGAGCGAGGCGCGGGTGAGGGTGGGCGTGTCTGAGGTTCGAAGTGGGTGCCAAGGGCGGCGGCGAGGCATCCACAGCCGGCTGGGAATTTTTCAGACGGACTGACAAACGCTCGGATCATCTCTGCGCCGCGGTGGATGAATTGCGACGGTTTGATCGGCGGACGCCAATCCTGGTCCGCCAGTATACTCGATTGCGGACTGGCGACGCTCCCGGCACCAGCTGCGTGACTGCTCAAAATTGCGACGGTGCCTGTGCTGACTCGCCGCGCTGCGTCAGACGCCCACCCTCGCGTGGGAGCGTGCGCAGGAGGGAGCTTCGGCACGACCCAGTCGCGCGGGCAAAACATGGCACCGTCCCGGACGCGTTCGGCAGGATGCCCTCCGAAGACAGCCGAGAGACAGATGCGATCTCTTAGCGGCCAGAGCACGTGCGCAGCCCTGGCGGGCGTATCCCTGCGGATGCACCGTCGGCGGCTGTCCGATGCCGGTGGGCGCACCGCCGACGGCGTGCCGAGCAGCGTCCAACGCTTTGGCGGAGGCGGAGGCGGCGGTGGAGGGCAGGCAGCCGCAGGACGACGCGGTGGCCGCCAAATCGTCACGAGATCGACGCCGAGGCGGGCGCCTGCCGGCCGCTCCGGCTGTGGCGGAGATGGCGAGTCCGCGCCGGCTCGCAAAGCTACGGCGCGTCGGGAGCGAATGCGGGGGGCGGAGGAGGCTGGGGCGAGCAAAGCACAGAGGCTGCTGCTGCGCGAGAATCGGCACGAGAATCGCGTGTGGGGGGCACAATAGGATCGTAGCGGGTGTGTGTGTCGGTACCTCGTGTATTCTCCGCAGTTTTTTTGTTCTGGCACGTGTCACAGGGAAGGGGTGCAAGAGCGTGGATTGCGTGTCATTCATAGCGACGTAAAATCATTCGACAAGCGAAAGGCGGCGCCTTGCATCTGCCGGGCGGCCTCCGCTCTCGCACACTCAGCGAGCGTCGGCGCTGCTACGCGCGGCTCGAGCGATCGGCTCCACTTCTCCGCGCCACCATGCCGCGCACCCCCGCTCGCGCCTACCGCTCCCTCGCGCTCATCGCTCTGGCCGCAGCGGCCAGCGCGCTGTCGCTGGCCCGAGAATCAGCGCCGAATCTTCGGCGGTCGACAAGACTGTGCATCTATATCCCGCTCGCGGTGCTCGTCTCCAACTCGTCCATGAACGCGCTGCGTCCGCCTCTGCCCGGGCAGCCTGTGTGGCGCTCAACCGCGACCGGCTTCACCTCCAACCCTGGCGTCGCCTCGGCTTGGCAGCACCGGGCCTCCCTGCACTGCGCCGCGCCTGCCAGCTCCCTCGGACCAGTTGCGGGCGTGGGATCTGGCGAGGCGGCGGACGGCACCGAGGCCGCGGACGGCGCTGAGGCAGCCGGCGCGCTGTCGTGCCCGTCTCGCGCTGTCGTGCCGGACTCGCTCTCCTCCGTGCACGCGCTGCGACCGCCGCTGCCCGGGCAGCCGACTTGGTGCTTGGCTGCCGCGTGTGTTGGCTTCCCCGCCAACTCCGCTGTCGCCTCCCTGTACTGCGCGTCGGATGCCGGCTCCCTCGGACCGGAGGCGGGCGTGGGACCTGCCGTGGCGGCGGACGGAGCCGAGACCGCGGACGGTGCGCTCCTGTCGTCAGTTTTGTGTGAGGGCGTCGGGCGTGTCGGGAGTGGGTGTCGCTCGTGCTCGCCTTGCCGCAGGCTCGAGGACTCCGAGGCTCGTGGGCCCACTTGCCCTGTCGTGACCCCGCGTGTCGTGGGCAGCACACTCCGAGAGTGTGATGCGGGGTCCACCCCGGGCGCCACCCTCCCGGTCATAAGCGCTTCTGAGCAGACCGGGGGGGACAATCGGGGGGTGTCGACAACGCAACAACCTTACGGGGTCGCACAGTGGCCGCCAGCACCTGCTGCCGCCCCGCGACCCTGTCTGGGGGCACCGTCACACCACGGGTGTTGCTTAACAGCGCACTTCGACAGGGCAGCGCAACGTCAGCAGAGTCAACTCGAGTGTCAACGGCCTACGTGCGGCACCTTGCCCTCAGAGGCGGTCAAGCTCGAGAGAACCATCCCGTGTGGCATCTACGCTGCCAACGACGACTCGCTCCCGCCGGGATCTGGGTCGACCAGTACCGATGGCGTTCGAGCACCAGGACGAGGAGGCGCCGTTCTCGCGTCTCCCGTCCCCGACAACTCCGACATGGACATCTTCGTTGGCGGCACGCCCGTCAACGAGACCATCGCCAGCCTCTTCTCTTGCGACGCCTCGCCGCCGCCCGCCGACGAGGACTCGCGAGTGAGCATCTTCTCCGTCATTTACACGCTCATCGTCTTCGTCGTGAAATTGTGTCGGATCGCCGCGCTCGCCTTACTCTCAATCATGTACACGCTGGTCGCCTGCCTCGTGGACATGCTCCGGGCCATCGTCTTCACCCTCTGGCGGCGCACGGCATGAGCACACGGCATGGACAGTGGACCCGTGTGTCGACTGTCTGTTTTTGGAGATAGCTTGGTTGTGTGGGGTTTTTTATCTTTTGTTCAAAGGGGTAAAAAGACACCCTGGTGCGGTACTCGAGTAGGGATCAATGCCTCCTGAGTTGTATGTATGTAGGAATCCTACCACTCCTCCCTACTTGTTACGATGCGAGTACCCTATTACATAGTGGAGACTCCGCGAATACGATGCGAGTATCCAGCCCGCGAAT
Source organism: Emiliania huxleyi CCMP1516 (assembly GCF_000372725.1). Taxonomy (NCBI): domain Eukaryota; phylum Haptophyta; order Isochrysidales; family Noelaerhabdaceae; genus Emiliania; species Emiliania huxleyi. The sequence goes on from NW_005195677.1 coordinate 9,818, forward strand.
ACGATGCGAGTTCACACAAGTACGATGGCGCTGTTCACATAAACGCACAACCCCGCCCGGGCCGCCCGAAATCGCACAGAGAGCTGTTCACAGCCTTGTTATGAGAAGAAAATACGTTCCCATGGCGCTATGCGCTGGTCTGTGAGAGGTTGAGGTGCGAGCCCTGGAGGCCCTGGGGATGGGGGGAGACTACCCACGGGCCTAGAAGGCCCGCCCGCAGCGGGGCGCGGCATTCACAGCAACCACGACAAACTCGCATCGTATTCGCCGGGTGGGAGCCACGGGAGCCGCCCAAAAAGAGAATTCTACCTGGCGTAGATCTCTTCCGGAGGAGGAGGGCTTTAATAAAATCGCCCTCTTCAAAAAAAGAAACAATGCTCAAACTCGCATCGTATTCGCCGACTCCGCAACAAGCGGCGCGATACGATCCTCGCTTCGCGCGCCTCGGCCTCCGTGAGCCGGCCCCTCCTCTCCTGTAGGCACGCAGCAGACGAGCGCGGCAGAGCAATGGTCTTCTTCGCCAGGCGCGCGCGCGCGCCCGGATCCGCCTGCGGCGCTCCCGCGGCCTCCAGAGGCCTCTGTGTTCATCAACGCTGTGTCAGCCGTCGCGAGAGGGTGGGTGGTGGCGAGGCGGCCCGCGCGGATCCTTCGTCAGCGGGCCGTCGCGGGAACTGCTCCACGCTCCCGTCCCGCTTGTCGCCTCCGATGCGCGCCCCAGCCAGAGGGAGGCACGCGGAGGAGGGTGTCTGCGCAAGAGAGCGTCGGCCGACTGCAGCCCTCTCGCTCCCCCGCGTGCGCGACAACCCCGCACCGCGCCCACCCGGCTCGAGGCCTCTCCCTCCTCAGAGCCTGCCTCCCCTCCGGTCACGCCCTTCCTCCGCCGCCCGCAGCCAGCACCATCCGCTGAATGGGGCGCGATTCACGGGCGCCAGCGGCTCCTTTGCGGCGGCGCCTGCGGAGAAGTCGGGTGCGATGCAGTTCATCATGGACTTCCTCGCGGGCGGCATCGCGGGCGCGGTCGCGAAGACCTGCACTGCGCCGATCGAGCGCGTCAAGCTGCTGATCCAGACGCAGGATGCCAACCCGAAGATCATCTCTGGCGAGGTCCCGCGCTATACGGGCATCATCAACTGCTTCACGCGCGTCTCTTCCGAGCAGGGCTTCTCGGCCTTCTGGCGCGCACCGCCGAGCACGCCCCCGCCGCTCTCCCCCCCGACACAACGAACCCTCTCCCCCCTCCCCTCCCCTCCCCCCCCTCTCACCCGCGCCTCTCGTAGCTCACCCGCGCCTCTGGTGCGTCAGGCGGGGCAACACGGTGAACGTGATCCGCTACTTCCCGACCCAGGCCTTCAACTTCGCCTTTAAGGACACCATCAAGGGCTTCTTCCCCAAGTACAACTCAAAGACCGACTTCGGTAAGTTTTTCGCGACCAACATTGCGTCCGGCGGCCTGGCCGGCGCCGGCTCGCTCGCGATCGTCTACCCGCTCGACTACGCGCGCACCCGGCTCGCGTCGGACGTGGGCTCGGGCCAGCCGCAGTTTGAGGGCCTCGTCGACTGCCTGGCGAAGACCATCAAGTCCGGCGGCATCTTGTCCATGTACGGCGGCTTCAGCGTCTCTGTCGTCGGCATCGTCTTCTACCGCGGCCCGTATTTCGGCATCTTCGACACGCTCAAGGCGATCAACCCGTTCAAGAACGACCCGGGTCTCGTCGGCTTCGCGTCCAAGTTTGCGATCGCGCAGACCACCGCCATCATCGCCGGCTTCATCTCGTACCCCTTCGACACGGTCCGCCGCCGCCTGCAGATGCAGTCGGAGAAGCCCCCGGAGCAATGGCTGTACAAGGGCACCGCGGACTGCGCGATCAAGGTGGTGAAGGAGGAGGGCGTCGGCGCCATGTTCAAGGGCTTTGGCGCCAACGTGCTGCGCACCCTTGGCGGTGCGCTCGTGCTCGTCGGCTACGACGAGATCAAGAAGCTGATGGCTTAGAGTTGCCCGTCCCTTTCGGACGGCGCGTGCCCTTTCGTGACCACCACCGCCCCTTCCCGCCCTCCCACCCCGCATGCGTTGTGGACCGGTGCCTCTCGTGTGCGAGTGTCTTATCTCTGCCGGCGCGCGGGTCACCCAGTCAGTCGAGGGGGCGGGGTTTCCTCTCTCGACGCGCCTCGTCTGTTGCGCGCGCAGTTCCAGTTGGCCGGACTTGGCCATTTAGCTACCCGGGGGAACAGAGTCAAACGCCTGTACATTCTTTGGCTCGAGAGCACTTCTGTTCTTCTCTCGTAAGATTTTGAGACTTCTCGCTCACAGCACAGGAGACAGGCTGTGGCTGAGGGTGAGGGACACGGGCGCGGACTGGCAACGTGCTCCTGCTGGTACTAACACAAGCACAGCAGCGGAATTTAAGGAAAAGGTCGTCGTCGTCGTCGGTGCGCCCCGCGATTTCTCCTTTTTGCCGCGCTCTTCCCACGATCACTGTCTACCCTTATAAGTCTCTCGTGTCGGCGCCGACGCTCTTGGTTTAACCGTAGAACGTCCCAGCCGAACTCCGCCCGCCACGATCGATCAGTCCACAATCGTCGGCCCGCAGCGACCCGCAGCGATGGATGCCGCCGCCCCCCCCGGCCCCTGCGGCTGACGCGCCGATGCACGACCGGCCTCCGTCGGATGGCTCTCCGGCCTCTCCGGCCGCTGACGCGGCCGCCCATGCTGCTGCCGATCCGGTCCCTCTCACGCTCAGTGATATCCGCACAAGCTACGACAACTTCGAGGTCGCCGGCTTTGGCCAGGTGCAGCCACCACCTGCTTGCCTCCATGTTCACGCTTCGCGCCCCTTCCCCCCCTCTGACGCCGCCGTATGACCGTAGGTGAGGGGCACGACTACCCGCCTGGAAGGCGCTCTCATCAGCAAGTCACCCAGGCACCAACTCCTGGGCGTTTACGCTTGACTACGAAACCATGCAGTGGATGCAGCTCGATCAAAACGGCGACGCCAACAGCTGGTCCCTCGCCCAGGATGAGGTGCGAGCCATGATGCTCGATTATCAGCGTGCACCAAGTCGCTCACATTCCGTGAGTTCGTCAACGGGCCGAACTCTCCAAGTCGACTGCGATCTCGAACTCCGACAACTGGACCGGTGCACCGCGGAGGACGATGGCTCCCTCGACGACATCCCTTCATCGACGGACGCCTTCACCGCCGCCGGCCCTGGGCCATCCAGCGCGGCCTCCGACGGCCTGCACGTGATCGAGCGGGTACAAAAACGGTGGCTGCCGCAGCTCACACCCTAATCGATCTGCCTTAGGCACGGAGCCAACGGAGCCATCGCGCATGCCCGCATCGCGTGCGGCTCCGAGGTCTCCCGCCGAGACCGGCTCGGCGCGGCGCGTGGCCGCACGCCGCCGTTGAAAAGGCGAGATAGGACCGAGGGGAGAGCGCCGGCCACATCGAGCGAGCGCTGACGTGTAAGGTGTCTGCGCTGCTCCGGTGTGTGTGGGATTATGCCTCCCACCCATCTGTGCGGCGAGGTGTTTGCGGCGCGATGCCCGATCGTGCGCGAGAGCCTCCCATTGTGCGTGGTGTGTCGGTGTGTCGGGGTCGTCCGGAGCGTGTGGCGGCGCCGTTGCATGCAGCGACTGCTCCACGTGCCACGACTGCTTTGACTGACGTGACTGACTGATGAGTGCCACCACTGCTTTGACTGACGTGACTGACTGATGAGACATGAGTGCTGATGGATGATCTCCGACAACCCAAAACCAAAATGCAAATGAGTGGCCCACTTGGCGTGCAGATCCTGCGTCTCTCACTGCCCGAACAACAGAGACGGGTACCGCCGCAGGTCCCACACTAGTGACGTATACACAGCCGCGCAACAGTTCGCATGCAGGCTGCCTGCGCTCCTCCGCATCGCACCATCCCGACCAGCGTCGACGCGCTCACCGTGGCGCTCACCGTCGCGACGGTGGCGGTGACGGTCCCGCAGTACATCAAGCTCTTGCGCTCGCGCTCGTCGGCGGGGCTGAGCCTGCCCACGGTGGTCCTCACCGCCGGCCTCAATCTGTGCGACGTGGCGGCCGCAATCATCACCAAGTGGAGGCAGCTGCAGGACTGCGCGCACGGCGCGGCGTGCGTGCCCGAGCTGCTGGACCTCGTGCAGACCGTCGTCCTCACCGCCACCTCCGCGGCCGTGCTCGTGATGGTGGTCTGCTATCCGCCGCACGACGGCGCCGCAGCGCGCTCGGTGGCTGCGATCACACTGTTCGCCACCGCGGTCGCATGGGCGGTGAGCGCGGGCGTCTCGCTCGCTGCCCCTTGCAGCCGCGGTGCACTCAGCCTTGCGCAGGCCTACGGAGTGGCGGCCGCCGGCTGCGCCGTCGTGCAATACATTCCGCAGCTCCGCACCACGCTGCTCGAGCGCTCGTCCGGCTCGCTCTCGGTCTCCTTCTACCTGCTGCAGGCGGCGGGCGGCCTGATCGTCGCCGCCGAGCAGGTCTTCGCGGCGGCCGACCCGTGGCCGGTGTGGCTGCCCTTTCTATGCTCGACGAGCATGCAGCTAGTCGTCGCCCTCTGCTGCGTCTACTTCGACTGCGTGGCGCGCCAAAGGCGCGCCGGGGACAGCGCCGTTCCTGGAGCAGAGCGGCTGCTCGACCCTGCCCGCGCTGCGGCGGCGAGGGACTCTCAGCCGGCTGAGGTTGCACCGGCGGGCGAGCTGCACGCGGAGAGCCCAGTGAGGCAAGGCCGTGTCGGGGACGCTGTGACGTGAGGGGCTGAAGCTCACCGTTCTCGGGTAAAACCTTCTCTGCTTCTGCTACTATCTTTGCTTTCCGCCGCGCAGCCGTGGCGTGTCCGTACGCCGGTCACACAAGCCGTATACACACACACCTCTTCGAATTTTGTTATTTTACATGTAGAGCCGCGCGTGTGTTGAAGTCGGCAGGCCTCATGAGAGGCGCGCCCGCACCAAGAGCCGTGGGCTCTCGCTCAGTGCCGTCCACATCACGACGACACTGTGCCGCCCCGATTTCACAAAATCAATCCACCGCGCAACCGAGGCCCTCAGCGCCAAAAACAGCTGCAAAGCACGCCGCGGCCTCGCGCCAGAGCCATCGGACCCACTCTCCCCCGCGCCCGAGCCACTCGGCGTCGGCGAGTGGGCGCACGCTTGCCATGCCGCTGGCGCGCGACCAGGCGGCTCGGGCGGCACGCAGGCACGCCCCATCGAGCTCGGCCAAGTCGAGGAGCGCGGCGAGAGGGCGCACGCGCCTCGCAACCGCGACGAGGAAGTCGACCCGCGCCGCAGCGGTCGCCGCCTGCATTCGCAGCAGTGTGCACAGGAGGCTCATGTCTTTGACTGCCTCCCGGCCGTCCGCATCGCCGTCCAGCCGACGGGCGATGAGGCCGACAAATGCGGCGACGGGAGGGGTGCCTGTGGGCGCTTTTGGAAGCAGGCCGCCCGCAGCCAGGAGCACGAGCGCTAGTCCGCAGAGGCACGCGGACAGCCGCACCGCGCGACGCCGCACGAAGGCCAGCCGTCGCTCGGTCGGTGCCTTTCGAAGCATGCGCAGCACGGGTGGAACCCTCCAGATGCCGGTGGCGAGACGAAAGAGACGCGTCGGCGAACGCGAGAGGAACGCAACTTTCGCGGCGCCGAGCAGTCGAGCTAGTGCATCGGGCGCCTGCTCCGCGGCCGCTCCTCCGGAGGCGCCGATGGCGGCGATGGAAAATGCACCGGCGCTGCCCACCGAGAACGGGCTGCCGAGACACCAGGCGGCGAGTGTCACCGCCCCGAGCTGCGCAGCCTCGAGGGTGAGGAAGGAGAGCGCCAGTGCAGGCAGGACGTCCGCGGCCACTGGCGGCGGGGCGGCGGCCGGTGGCTCGGCAGGCCCGCCCTCGCTGCCGCTGCAGAGCACGGCGCCCGTCCTACAGGCGGGGATTGACGGGCCCGCCGGTGTCGCCAGGGACGCGAAGCGTGGCCGTGGCCCGGGAGCAAGCGACAGCGCTGTGACAAGCACCGTCGGAAACGTGCACACGCCCATGCCTGCCGGCGGGTTAGTGGGCGACACAGCGCGTACGTCTTCAGGCCGTCGTACGTCCTCCGCCCGGCGTGCGTGAGCGCTACCCAGGAGATTATCCTCTTGCGTCTG
>NW_005195676.1:0-1253 GCF_000372725.1 Emiliania huxleyi CCMP1516
TGCAGAGGAAGAGGAGGTAAGTGGAGGAGGAAGGAGGAGACGTCGAGGGCGGGCCGCGCCACACACGAGGTAGGTAGGTAGGTAGGTAGAAAGGTGAAGAACAGCCAGGCTCGGACTGGACACCAACGCGTGTATGGGTGGACGCGAGACAGATGATGACGGCACGCACGAGCGACACACAGACACAAACAAGCTCACAAGACACACAGCCAGCTGGCTGCCACACACCCGGAGTTGGCGTACACATAACTCAGGGCCACCTGAGCCCTGGCCTCGACACCTCGACACCAAACCTCGACACCGACTCGACACCTCGACACCCCATGCCAACTCGACCAACTCGACACCCCTCGTGCCTCGACACCGCTCGACACCGCTCGACACCTCTGATGATCCTAACACAGCAGAGACGTACCGGGTAGACCCATTGGAGTCACAGAGTTAGAAAATCAAGTTGCAGCAGCAATCAAACTTGGCTGGCAGTACTTTCATCCCTCAGTTGCAGCCTCTCAAGTTCTAGCTCAGTTGCAGCTCACTTGCGCCCCTGTTGATGTAGCAAACATGGCAGTACTCAGGTAGCCCTCAGGTGCTGCACAGCACCTTGTACAGTGGCAATGAATCCTCACACCAGTGAGCTTGTGCCATGAGTGCAGACCTGTGGTCCACATGCGCTTTGTGCACCGGCGACGCTGCAATGGCGACACTGCATCAGCGGCGGCGACGCTGCTGCGATGGGGTACTGTAGCCCTTAGCTGCTGGACAGCACCTTGTGCAGTGGCAATGTCCACTGACTCATGGCACCAGCCTTGTGCCATGAGCGCTGTGGTCAGTTGCGCTTTGTGCGCCGGTGACGCTGCAGGGGCGAAGACGCTGCAGCGGCGATCCGACGCTGCTGCGCTGCTGCGCCTGCACAGCACCTTTGTGCACATCGATGTGCACAGTGGCAATGACTCCCGGCACTTGATGTCCTCAAATGTCCACAGAGAGTATACTGGTTGTGCTCAGGTTGTGCTACATCAACAGGGTGCAACTGAGAGGCTGCAACTAAGGGATGAAACAGCTTTGCAACTGCTGCCCAAAAGTTTTGTTGATGGGCTGCAACTGCATCCTGCAACCTTGGACACCTCGACACCTTAGACGCAAAACCCCTTGACAACACTCGCGACACCCGCTCGACACGCTCGACACGCTCGACACCCTCGACACCCCTCGACACCCCTCGACACCCCTCGACACCCCTCGACACTGGCAAG
>NW_005195675.1:0-1252 GCF_000372725.1 Emiliania huxleyi CCMP1516
GATGGCGAAATTTTCTTCGCCTCCGGCGGGGCCGCTCGCCGCGGGGCTGAGGGACTTTTGTCGATGTCGGCTAGAAGTGCTGCACCTTTTTGAGAATTTCACCCGTTTCTCGTTCGTGTTTAAGAGTCGCTTGAGATCGACCGCGATTCACAGTCAGAGTCGCTACTTTCGAGTAAAGGAGGCGAGTGTGTCGAGGACTTTTGGTGAGTGTGCTGACGGCCAGATGACGCATGACGGCGCATGGCATGCGAGGCAACTCGGAGATCGCATTCAGATTCACCCCGGACACGTCGCAAGGGCTTTCTTCTTTCTGGCGGCATTGTTGTGGCGGCGGCGCTCCGCGTCGGCGAATGGCCGGGGCGTGCTTTTCCCTATGTCATTTTCTCTCTCTGCGCCTGGGGCTCGCTTTGGCATGGCGCTTCAGTGGGCACTCGCATGCGCAGAAGACAAGACAGGTGTGTGTGTGACGGTCTCGCTCTGCCTCTCAGTCCGGTAGTCGATGTGCGCCCCCGCGGGTGAATTCTTTTTTGCGCGGCATCCGCAAAGCGTCTGCAAAGTGATGATCCGTTTTGATTCCAGACTGACACCGGCAGGTATTTCTTTGTTTCTGTTCCCCCCTCTTGCTCTGGTCCCCTCACCAAGCAGTGTTGGTCTCCGGCACCGAGCGGTCGGCGACGGTCCGTCGCCACGCAGGCAGACGAGACAAACATGCCCTCGAAAGCCGCGCCTCCCTTCGGATCGGGGTCTTTGGTTGAGCCTCTCCTTCAGGATCATGCACGCCGACCGAGTCCGACTCGCAGGACCTATCGTGCAGCTGCCGTGATTCTCATCATGGGAGTCGCCGGAGGAGCTCTGTACCTCTTCAATGCGGTACCCATGCCTCATTATTTCACGCTCGAGGCCGATGTCCCGGCACCACCAGACCCTTGCCCAACGCTTCCCTTTGGCAAGTGTGCGGGGATGGACTATTCGACTTTTCCTCCGACAGCGTACGAGTTGTGCTGCCCGTCGACTACGCTTTGCGTCAAGTACTCGCCGTTCTTCGGCATGTGCACTCCTGCACCCGCGCCACCCGCCATGCCGCCGCCTGCATCGCCGCCGGCGCTGCCCTCCGCTCCTGAGCTTGAACCTGGCTCAGGTGTATATGAGGGAGCCGAGGAGTGAGGTGCTGCCCTCGGCGCAGCTGGGCTTGGCTCAGGAATGTATTCAGGCTCAGCGCTGGGTCGTGCAGTTTTCGCCCCCCCCCCCCCCC
>NW_005195674.1:0-1252 GCF_000372725.1 Emiliania huxleyi CCMP1516
GAGCCGAGTCTGAGGCTATTTTGGGGCCAAAATCAGCAAAATCGGCCAAATACCGGGTATTTTGCCGGGATACCTGACAAACCCCGGGTATACCTGGAAAATACCCAGGTATCGTGCCGATTTCCTCAATTTTGCCTCAGATTTTGCCCCAGCCAGCCAGAACAGCTCTCAGACTCAGCTCTCAGGGAAACTCGCCACGTTTCCCGAGCGAGGGAAACTCGAGAGAAACAAGAATGGAGCACCAAACACCCTCTGTTTTCCCTGGAAATTTCCGGAAACGCAAAGTGCCCAGGGGAGCCTCCGTTTTCTTTTTTGCAAAAAGAAAGAAAGAAAGAAAACAGACAACCCAAGGGACGGATGGGAGGACGGCACGCCGCCACCACACAGGGATTTTAAGGAGAGGAGTGTGGTGCTAGCCGTCGCCCACCCTAACCCTTGGGCGTCTGCCTCTTTCTATCTCCCTTCGCAGTCCCTCGCCGATTCTCGCTGCAACCTTCATGCCACCTCGCGGTCGTCCCACTCTCGTCGTTCTCCCTCCTGTCGCTTCCTCGTCCTCTGTCGCGTCGCTCTCCTCTGCCTCGCAAAAAGTATGTGCGGCCTTGTGCCAAAACTGAGCACTTGGGTTTTCCTCATTCTTTTTTAAATTCTTTTTTGATGAGCCGGTGTGTGTGCCAGTCCGCGCCAGTCCGCGCCCTTGTCGTGCCAGTGTGCTGTGATGGCGGCTTTTCTTGATTTTTGTCCCGTGCCCAGTGTTGTGCGAGGTTGAGATCGACAAAATTCTTTTCGATGCGGTTGACAGCGTTCCTTATGAGGCAAATGGCCCACACGATCTAAGAAGGCAGTGTCCGGAGATAATGGACGAATATTTCTATACGCACGAGCCGCATCCGGGGCCGCGCGGCGGCGGGAGCGGTCGCGCCTGGCCGCGCACCATCGATCGCGGCTTGTCGCCCGGTCCAGCCGCAGTGGCCCCGAGCGATCGCGGGCAGATTGGCTTCTTGAACGTCACCTTTGTCGCGCGCGACGACCCGCTGAGCGCCGCCCGTTTTGTCGAGGGTGCCGGCGCCGCCGACCATGATGACGAGCACCACATCTTCCGGTCGCACGTCCGCGGGTTCGACCCGCACGAAGCTCGGCCGGCCACCCTCCAGCGGGCCGAGCGAGATCTGGGCGGGTGGGCCAGGGCTCCGCCGGCTGCGGAGGTTGAGGAGCGTGACGACGACGGCACGCAGGTGGAGGTTTGGAGGCGGCG
>NW_005195673.1:0-1252 GCF_000372725.1 Emiliania huxleyi CCMP1516
GTGTTCGCCGCCTATATGCTATATCATGTGCCAAGACGGACACATTTTGAACAATCAAAATTTACCTCAAAATTGGCGGCCGCCCCTTGAAATTTGCTGATCAAAATTTGCGGTGGCCCGGATCGAAACCTGTACTTTGACCAACGGGGACGGGGGCGGGGGTGGGGGCGGGGGCGCCCAGCGCGCGGCGTACGCGCGCGCGCAACAGAGTTTACAACAGAGCGTAGGGTGGGGAAGACGGCGAGGAGGGGGCGGCGGCGGCGGCGGCGGCGGCGGCGGCGGCGGCAGCGCGCGCGCGGCGCGCGCGACGGAGGGGCGGAGCAGCGACCGCTGCAGCGGTCGCTGCTCCGTCTGTGACAGACGCGCGCTCTGCCGCTGCAGAGCGCGCGCGTCAGGGCAAGGGGCATGCGTGGCGGCGCGGGACGCGCAGCGGCGGCGGCGAGCAGCCGAGCGCTCCGTGAGCGGTGAGGCGGCCGGGCGAGGGCGCGGCGGGTGACGGGTCAAGGGAGCAGCCCACACCCGGCGTCGCTTTTTGAGCGACGCCTGTGGTACGCCTGCGCAGGGGCCGCAGGGCGGTCAGTTGTGGGGCGAGGCGGTGCCGGCCGCGGGCCGGGTGCAAGGCGCCGGCCTCGGCGCCGCCTCGGCGCGCCGCACGGGCGCGGCGAGCCTCTGAGCGGGAGCCGAAGGTTTGCCTGTGGGAGGTAGGTAGGTAGGTGGGGTGGTTTGACTTTGCCTCAGAGGCCGTCCCTAGCTGTGAACAGCAAAACGGGACAATATCTTTTTCTCAACCCGGTACTGCCAGTCCCTCCTCCCGTGCCCACTTTTTGTGGGAGGGAGCTCGCCGCCCTTCGCTTGGCTTTGGCCGTTCAAGCAGCACATCAATGAGCACGATCTGGGAGCGCTATAAGAACCTGCCCGGCCGACAACGCGTGCTGCTTGGAGTCATGGGCTGCCTCGGCGCCTCGGTCGGCCTCTGGCTCGAGAACAACACGGAGACCGCACCGGTCGGGTGGACGGCCAAGACAGCAGACGCCAGCGGGCACGACGCTGCGCGTCTGGATAGCAGCAATCGCGGCGCGAGTCGGTCCGACACATGACACCGCACTGTGCTTCCGCTCCCGAATCTTTCACATTGCCGCCTATTTGCCGTAGACGGTCGATCTCGTTTTCTGCGTCAGCGCATTTGAGCGAAAAATAAACCATGTAATTCCCGAAAGCATACAACGCGCACACCGCGCGCGACACGCATCAT
>NW_005195672.1:0-1252 GCF_000372725.1 Emiliania huxleyi CCMP1516
CCCCCCCCCCCCCCAAGCAGCGGCGCGTCGGCAGGCGACGTGCCACACACTGTCTCTGGCATATCGGCGGGAGCGCGCCCGCAGGGTTGAATTCTTTTATTTTGAGAGAGAGATTTTTATTAACCAACAAGAAATCACGACTCTCACAGTGATTTGGGCTCGGCAGCTTGTTAGCCCTCAGCCGAAGCTGGGGCCGGTCCCGTAGCCGAGAGAGCCCGCGCCGTGAGTTCGACGCGGTCGGGAGGCCTTGCGGAGAGGCCAGCGAGGTGGCGATCGCTGTACTTCATGGTCGTCATCAAGTGACCGGCTGACAAGCCAGAGGTCGATACTCTGGACGACCCATAGGATGCCACGAATGCCTGAAGGAGAGGGAGGCGAGGCCAGAGGCAGGCTCAGCTGCTCTCGGGTGATCCCGCTTTGGAGGCTGAAGGACCCGATGGTCCTGTCACATTCACATTCTTTCTTTATTTTGATGCCGGCGGACGGGAGCCGGCTGCCGGCAGTCGGCGTCGCTGCCGCCGCCGCCGCAGCAGCGAGCGAGCTCCTGTGTCGCGTTTTGCCGACGCAGCGTGGACGCGCGCCGCCCAGCGGCGAGCGAGCGTGCTCGGAGCTGGGTCGAGTATAAAATAAATAAAACGGACACACCAAACGAGGGGTGGGAGAAGGACAGGGTCCCCACCTGCACGAGCAGGATCTTGTAAGGACGATCAGGGACACAGGGGAACGGGAGCGGGGAGCGCATCGCGAGTGGGTAGCGGACAGACGAATTTTCTTGCATTTTTGCTCCCGGCTTAGGGAGCAAGCAAGCCCACTCAACCCCAAGTACTCACCATTCTTACAGTGGTGTAGCTTGTGCAGAGGCTGCAGCCTCTGCTGGGGCGGAATGCGCGGGGTTTTCGGCGCGATGCCCTCGGCGAGTACACGCTACAGCTGTGCCGCACGCTCTCCTGCGCGCGCGTGACGTGTGGGACGCGTGCGCTGCGCTCAAACGTCGCGATTTGGCGATAGGCGCTCGAGCCGGCGCACAGCGGATAGGTGCGCCGCGCAGGGGGGGTCGGAGGGGTGCGAGAGGGGGCGTGGGTCGGGCGCGCACCGGCTGGCTCCGGGAGCGGCCGTCACGTCGAGGAGTGGGGCTGTCGGCGGCTCGAGCGCCGAGGCGTGCCGCTCTGCTGCGCCGCCGACAGCCCCTCTTCCGAGCCGGCGCGTGGAGGCGAGCCGCGGCCGGTGTCGCTGGTGCGGGGGCGGCGCAACG
>NW_005195671.1:0-1252 GCF_000372725.1 Emiliania huxleyi CCMP1516
ATTTCTTTTTTGGAGCTTGCACTCTCGAGGTTCTCGAGGTTGATATCCTTTGGTCGCGTTGGTTGCACTAGGCTCCCTGGCCCTGGGTGTGAGGTTTAGGTCTATTGTTGGCAAATCAAGACACACAGAACCACAGCGGGAGTAAAGCGGCGAGTCGCAATTCCTGGGGTCCTTGTGTGTGGCGGTCCAGAGAGGCATGGATGCCAATCTAGGGTCTTTCGACCGAGTCTATGAGTCCTGGCCGCTCCCGGTGTGTACGACTCTGGTCCGTCGGGCCCGACGGAGGGCGCTGCACTCACGTTCGGCTGGACCGTTCGCGCCTCGCTCGCAGCAGCCTCGCGCTCGCCTCGGCGCGCTTCCGCGCGCTGTCGCTTGCGCTCGACACTTGCCGACGTCGCTGGGCAGCTCAGGCCGACGGCGAAGGGAGCTCGCAAATGTTGACGCCTGGCACGGGCACCATCCCGTACCCGTCCCATTGCTGGGGACAGTCCCCCACTTCCGCTAGGCAACAAAAACTCGAATACGGGCAGATGCCGCCGTTGTCGCCGTGGCAGGGCTCCAACCCCTCGGCGGCGTTTATCGTGGAATAGCAAAGGTACTGGTTGGGCTGCGATTGAAATAGCGCCCAGGAGGGTCTTGCCATGTAGATGCCAACCCCGAGCCTCTGCTCCGGGTACGGGAAGCGCGGATCGGTGCAGCAGGAGCCTGCCTTAAGGCACGACGCTGGGGGCGGCGGCGGGGGTGGCGGGCGGGATGGGGGCGGCAACGTTGCTGGGCAATGATAAAGTGCATATGGGGAAATGCACCCCTCCGTAATCGAGTTGGCAGTGCACTTCCAACACCCCCAGCAGTATGGCCAGGCCATGTAGGGGTCGTCAATTTCGCACCCATAGCCAATAGGGCCGCCCAAAAAGGGGTCCGCCGTAGGCCCCCAAAAGTTGCAACAATCAGTATTAGTAGGGCAGCTCTCCTCCTCGGGCGGCGAGCAGTCAGTGAGCGCGACATTGTCGCTTGGACCTAGTCGAGCACTCGAGCTGGGTCCAGTGCGCTCTGCTCACTGCTGCTGGGGGGGTCGGGACCCTCCCCCCCCCCCGCCGCTCCCACGGCGGGGGCGGTATCACAACCACTCCGCACTCGCACAAAAAAAGAACAAACGCCAAGTTGGGCTCGGTTCAATCACGCGTGAGCCGTGGGTGCGCCCCTGTCGCACAAACAGTGGGAGGATTTGTTCCCCATCCGCTCGCCTTTGTCC
>NW_005195670.1:0-1252 GCF_000372725.1 Emiliania huxleyi CCMP1516
CCGCAACGAGAGCAGCACCAGCTGCTTCCATTTGCAGAACTCGAGAGCCACGTCCGAGAGCAAGGCGCCGTGTTGCATCTGCACGAACGAGCCCGCAAACGCGAGCCCCGTGATGTCTGCCGGGTGCTGTCCAGCGCTTCGGGCGTAGTTGCCCTGCGTGAACATCCCATCATGGAAGCACCTTCGAAGCGTGACGGCCTCCTCGTCGTCGAGCTCGGCGGAGACGAGGGTCGCCTCGCGCTTGAACCACTCGAGCTGGTGTGGGAGCGGTGTAGCACTCGTCGAGCGTAACAGCTGTCCGCCCTTGGACGACTTGTTGAGCGCACCGTGAGGCACACGGCAGCCGTCGGGGAGCGCGATCTCGGTCAGCTTGTTCCGTGGGCACGGTGCGAGGAACGACATGGTGTGGCAACGACGGAGCTGTGCCTCGAAGCGCGCGCCAAGGGAGAGAGAAACGACAAATCACCCACCCACCCACCCACCCACCCACCCACCCACCCACCCACCCACCACCCACCCACCCACCACCCACCATCCGGGGCCTACGAAGCGTTTACCCACCCACCCACTTTTTCAAGAACGGCGGTCCAGAGGCACGTGGTGTGAGAAAAAACGCAACGCTGGGGCGCGCTCCATCAACTCGTACGTAGAGCTCCGCCCGGACAGCCTCGTCCCGCGCCCGAGATGCTATCGTCCTTCTCGCCGTCGGCCGAGGCGCACCGCCTGGTCAGCCACCACCGTCTCAACCTCACCATCATGCCCGTGGAGCACACGGCCTCCTCTCGTCGATTTGCCGACTGCTCTGCCGGCGTCTCCTCCGCTGTGTGTGCGCACCGCCGTGCGCCCATGCGTGCCGCGCATCACGACACGAGGCCATGTTGGACGGCAGGCGGGACCATGCTCTCTCTCGAAAGCGTCCGCCAGCGCTCGCCTCCCACCGAGTCCACCTCCACGGAATCCGCGTTTGATATGGTACCACAGCCACCATCGGCTACATTCCGCTTTGCTCCTCACCTGCTTCTCGGATGCAACCACTCTCTATTCCACGACAAGCAGGCCCGAATCGGCGTGCTGCCCTGGGCGCGCGGCCTGCAGAGGAGCATTGGCCTGCTGAACTATTGCCGCACCGGGGCGGAGGATTGCCGCCGGCGCCGGCACCGGCGGTGACTCTCGATGTTAGTGAGCTCCTATTTGCAATAATGACGAGCGGCCCTCTTCTCGCGACGCGGGCGCGGCACCTTGAGCGTGTCCT
>NW_005195669.1:0-1430 GCF_000372725.1 Emiliania huxleyi CCMP1516
AAGGTGTGCGCCAAGTCCCCCGGCCGCACCCTCCCGCACGACCCCTTCAAGAAGTCGGACTCCACCGCGAGCGACCACGAGGAGGTGCGGGCGGCGCTGGCCGACTCTGTCACCCGCACGTTCGACCCGGACGGCATCGTCGGCGGCTTTGTCGCTGGCGTCGGCACCGACCAGGTCGAGGACACCTTCCCCGACTCCAACCCCACCGACACGCCCGCCATCCTCAAGGCCAAGACGGCGGCGCGCAATGCGGCGGAGGCACGGGCGCGCGGCGGGCTGTGGGTCAAGTTCACCTCGTTCGTCACCGCGCTGCCTCGCCCGTACATCGGCGCTTCCATCCTACTCGTCCTGCTCGCGTGCCTCATCCCGGTCTACATGGGCTCGCCTGCCTCGATCGGCACGCCTGTGGCTGACGCCGTGGACGAGCCCTCGAACATGGGCGTGATGGTCGAGTCCGTCACCGCACTACCCCTCGAGCTGTCCACCGGGCCGGCGACTGGCTCAGGTGGCGGAGCAGAGTACGCCATCGAGGAGGACCCGCTCTAGCCGATCTACCGCAAGGTCGCGGGCGACATGTTCCGCGCGGTGAATGACATCGACGTGCCCAAGACGGTCCCGCTCGTCCTCTCGTACACGTGCATCATGCTCGCCATGTACGTGGCGCGCATGGACGCGATGCAGGCACACGCGCTTGTCGGGCATGTCAAGGTCGTCGACGCGTACGACACGACCGCCGGTGTGAACATGCCGGGATCGTATGCCGCTGGCGTCGACTCCAAGGCGGGCATGAACATGTTCCCGACGCCCGACTACTTCCCTCACGGGTGGCGCGAGCCCGAGAAGCCCATCTACATCCGCTGCGCAAACAACGACTACCTCAAGGCGAAGGGCGTCGGCACCGCGTACGCCTTCGCGCTGGCTGACCCGACCAAGCCGCAGGACACCAAGGTTGTGAACACCGAGTGGGTGAACGCGCTGTACGCGCCCGGACTCGCCATGCCTCTCGTCAGCGTCAAGGAGTGCAAGGCGCAGAACATCGTGGTCCGCTTCGACCTCTGCCCACCACGCTTCAACTACCCCTCCGGGCAGACCATCTACTTCGGGGAGGACTTCAACATCCACCTGATGCCGCTCGGCGCATCCGTCGGCGCCAACGCCGCCAAGGCCATCGTGCGCGGCAAGCCGGGGCGGCGCCCGACGGATGGCACCTTCTGGCGGCACGCCCTGTGCATCTCCGGCGACGCGCTAAAGGACCTCAGCAAGATCGCGGACGGCGTGCCAGACCTCTCCAAGATGGACCGCAACGAGGGCCTCGACGACGCCGCGCTGCAGGCGAACGCCAAGTACCACGCGCGGCGCAGCACCGGCCGGCCACTGGCCACTCGCTTCGGGGGCTCGTCGCACTACGACCTCTGGTCGCCCAAGGGTGG
>NW_005195669.1:2133-8640 GCF_000372725.1 Emiliania huxleyi CCMP1516
ACGCTTGGTGGAACCACGTCAAGTCCATCAACAAGGCGTTTCCTGGGCTCGTTCAGTCCGAGGCGGACCCGAGCTGCTTCGTCCTCACCCGCAACAGCACGAAACTCATCGTCGTCATCTACGTGGACGACTTCGGCATCTTCCACTCCGGGACCACCGCTGGCAGGGCGCTCGCGCACGAGTACATCGAGCACTTCAACAAGCACGTCGGCAAGCCGCTCAAGGTCCACGAGGGAAAGGTGCACGAGTTCCTCGGGCTCAACATCACCAAGACGCAGACCGGTTTCAAGCTGTCTGCCAGCAAGTACATCGACACGCTGCGCGCGCGCTTCTTCCCGTCAGGCGTCACGCACGCGGGCTACAAGGTGCCCGCGGACAAGGACCTCCCGTCCATCGTCATCAGCGCAGCCGAGAAGAAGACCGCGCCCGACCCGCAGCTCCTCCAGCGCTGCCAGTGCCTCATCGGCAGCCTCATGTTCGCCACCAACGCGCGCCCCGACATCCAGTACACCGTCTCGCAGCTGGCGCGCTGCATGGCTTGGCCCGACGCGAACATCGAGGCCGCCGCCGAGCGCTGCCTCATCTACCTCATCGGCACGCAGGACCTCGGCCTCCACTACGAGCGCGTCGCCGACCCCAAGCTCTTCGGCTGCTCCGACGCGAACTGGTGCACCCGCCAGAGCACCTCCGGCTGCGCCTTCAAGATCGGCACCGCGATCATCTCGTACTTCTCCAAGAAGCAGGGTCACATCTCCCTCTCGACATTCGAGGCCGAGATCTCTGCCGGCACGCTGGCGGCTTGCGAGGCGGTCCACCTGCGCTCGCTCCTCGCGTCGCTCGGCTACAAGCCCAAGGGCCCGACCATCATCAAGATCGACAACACGGCCGCGCTGCGCGTCGCCGAGGACCCGGTCATGCACGACAAGACGAAGCACATCCTGCGCAAGGAGCTCAAGATTCGCGAGCTCGTCGAGTCCGGGGAGGTCAAGGTCGAGTACGTCGAGAGCCTCAAGAACTTCGCCGACTTCTTCACCAAGCCGCTCCCGCGCAAGGAGTTCGAGTCGTTCCGCAAGGAGATCATGAACGACACCGCCTAGGACGGCACAGAGGGGAAACGCCGACTTCCCCTTCATCAAATGTAGTCGACAACCGGCAGTATGGGCGCTCCTGGAGCTCCCCGAGTCACTTGTATGTCCTCCACCCTTGAGGGGGCTGCGCAATTGTGCGCGCGATAGTAGGAGATGTAGGAGTCGTCTAGCTTCTTCAGATCCTCAGCCTCGCTACCCGATGCGAGGATGGGGGGCTGTTGAAGACCGACGACCGCGCAGCCGTCTAGTCTACGGCCACACACACACACATAGTGTCCTTACCACCCCTGGACTGCACCTGCGCAGTTTCGTACCGCTGCGGCGCGGTTTTGCAAAAACCGTTCTGCAGCGGCGCGGTTTTGCCCTTCACCCGCAGCCTGGATTGATAGTCATTGTGGGTGTGGGGGCCGCGGGCCAGGACTTTTGTTTGAACAAAGTTTTGACAGTACATTTCTGTCGGGCCTTGGAACAGCTTGTGAGTGGTCACTGAAGACCTTCACAGTCAAAAACCGTTCTGCAGCGGCGCGGTTTTGCCCTTCACCCGCAGCCTGGATTGATAGTCATTGTGGGTGTGGGGGCCGCGGGCCAGGACTTTTGTTTGAACAAAGTTTTGACAGTACATTTCTGTCGGGCCTTGGAACAGCTTGTGAGTGGTCACTGAAGACCTTCACACGAGCTCTGGAACGGCATCGAGTACCGCGCCCCTACCACCGACCTCCCTCCGACGGACATCGAGGGCGCGTGGCCGGAGCTCGTGACCGCGGACGAGATGCCCGACGAGTCGGACAAGGCTACGCTCGACAACAACGTGGCGCGCGGCGACTCCGTCTTCCTCCCCACCACCGACAACCACGCCGGGGGGCTGACCCTCGACGAGGAGGTGGTGATCATGCCAGACCCGGCCAACGACGGCAACGTCAACCCGCCCGCAGCGGGTGCGCCGCGCGCCACCCGGAGCCGCGGCGGCGTCTCGACGGGCGAGTACAACAACATGCTCAACGCCCGCCTCGCCGCCAATGCCACGCCCTTCGGCATCTGGGCGGCTGCGGCGGCCGCGTCCCCATCGTCGTCGGTCTACCGCAACACCACGGACCAGTGCGTCGCGTACATGTCGAGCGTGGACGGCCAGATCATGCCCATGCCGGACAACATCGTGCCCAAGCACTACAAGGACATCGCCAACATCCGCGACCCCAAGCTGCGCGACGTGTGGTACAAGGCGTATGACACCGAGTTCCTCGGCCTCATCCAGAACGGCACGCTCAAGCCCATGCGTCGCCCCGCCAAGGTGCGCGTCCTCCCGCTGAAGGAGATCGCCTCCCGGAAGTCCGACGGCCGGTGCAAGTGGCGCGGCTGTGTCATGGGCAACCTGATGCGGCCCGGCGTCGACTTCACCAAGACCTTCGCGAGCGTCGTCCGCTACGGCACGACCCACACCGTGCTCAACGTGGCCGCGCAGGAGGACATGGAGCTCATCACGTGCGACCAGCCCATGGCGTACACCTGGGCGGAGCGCGGGGAGGGCGAGACCTGGTACTGCGAGATGCCGAAGGGGCTCAAGGGCAAGCCCGAGTACTGCTACATCGACCCCATCACTGGCGAGGAGAAGGACATGGTGTGCGAGGTCGGCAACCTCTACGGCGCACCGTCCGCAGGTAACGCTTGGTGGAACAAGGTCAAGTCCATCAACAAGGCGTTCCCTGGGCTCGTGCAGTCCGAGGCGGACCCGTGCTGCTTCACCCTCACCCGCAACAACACGAAACTCATCGTCGCCATCTACGTGGACGACTTCGGCATCTTCCACTCCGGGACCACCGCTGGCAGGGCGCTCGCGCACGAGTACATCGAGCACTTCAACAAGCACGTCGGCAAGCCGCTCAAAGTCCACGAGGGAAAGGTGCACGAGTTCCTCGGGCTCACCATCACCAAGACGCAGACCGGCTTCAAGCTGTCGGCCAGCAAGTACATCGACACGCTGCGCGCGCGCTTCTTCCCGTCAGGCGTCACGCACGCGGGCTACAAGGTGCCCGCGGACAAGGACCTCCCGTCCGTCGTCATCAGCGCAGCCGAGAAGAAGACCGTGCCCGACCCTGCCAGTGCCTCATCGGCAGCCTCATGTTCGCCACCAACGCGCGCCCCGACATCCAGTACACCGTCTCGCAGCTGGCGCGCTGCATGGCTTGGCCCGACGCGAACATCGAGGCCGCCGCCGAGCGCTGCCTCATCTACCTCATCGGCACGCAGGACCTCGGTCTCCACTACGAGCGCGTCGCCGACCCCAAGCTCTTCGGCTGCTCCGACGCGAACTGGTGCACCCGCCAGAGCACCTCCGGCTGCGCCTTCAAGATCGGCACCGCGATCATCTCGTACTTCTCCAAGAAGCAGGGTCACATCTCCCTCTCGACGTTCGAGGCCGAGATCTCTGCCGGCACGCTGGCGGCTTGCGAGGCGGTCCACCTGCGCTCCCTCCTCGCGTCGCTCGGCTACAAGCCCAAGGGCCCGACCATCATCAAGATCGACAACACGGCCGCGCTGCGCGTCGCCGAGGACCCGGTCATGCACGACAAGACGAAGCACATCCTGCGCAAGGAGCTCAAGATTCGCGAGCTCGTCGAGTCCGGGGAGGTCAAGGTCGAGTACGTCGAGAGCCTCAAGAACTTCGCCGACTTCTTCACCAAGCCGCTCCCGCGCAAGGAGTTCGAGTCGTTCCGCAAGGAGATCATGAACGACACCGCCTAGGACGGCACAGAGGGGAAACGCCGACTTCCCCTTCATCAAATGTAGTCGACAACCGGCAGTATGGGCGCTCCTGGAGCTCCCCGAGTCACTTGTATGTCCTCCACCCTTGAGGGGGCTGCGCAATTGTGCGCGCGATAGTAGGAGATGTAGGAGTCGTCTAGCTTCTTCAGATCCTCAGCCTCGCTACCCGATGCGAGGATGGGGGGCTGTTGAAGACCGACGACCGCGCAGCCGTCTAGTCTACGGCCACACACACACACATAGTGTCCTTACCACCCCTGGACTGCACCTGCGCAGTTTCGTACCGCTGCGGCGCGGTTTTGCAAAAACCGTTCTGCAGCGGCGCGGTTTTGCCCTTCACCCGCAGCCTGGATTGATAGTCATTGTGGGTGTGGGGGCCGCGGGCCAGGACTTTTGTTTGAACAAAGTTTTGACAGTACATTTCTGTCGGGCCTTGGAACAGCTTGTGAGTGGTCACTGAAGACCTTCACAGTCAAAAACCGTTCTGCAGCGGCGCGGTTTTGCCCTTCACCCGCAGCCTGGATTGATAGTCATTGTGGGTGTGGGGGCCGCGGGCCAGGACTTTTGTTTGAACAAAGTTTTGACAGTACATTTCTGTCGGGCCTTGGAACAGCTTGTGAGTGGTCACTGAAGACCTTCACACGAGCTCTGGAACGGCATCGAGTACCGCGCCCCTACCACCGACCTCCCTCCGACGGACATCGAGGGCGCGTGGCCGGAGCTCGTGACCGCGGACGAGATGCCCGACGAGTCGGACAAGGCTACGCTCGACAACAACGTGGCGCGCGGCGACTCCGTCTTCCTCCCCACCACCGACAACCACGCCGGGGGGCTGACCCTCGACGAGGAGGTGGTGATCATGCCAGACCCGGCCAACGACGGCAACGTCAACCCGCCCGCAGCGGGTGCGCCGCGCACCACCCGCAGCCGCGGCGGCGTCTCGACGGGCGAGTACAACAACATGCTCAACGCCCGCCTCGCCGCCAGTGCCACGCCCTTCGGCATCTGGGCGGCTGCGGCGGCCGCGTCCCCATCGTCGTCGGTCTACCGCAACACCACGGACCAGTGCGTCGCGTACATGTCGAGCGTGGACGGCCAGATCATGCCCATGCCGGACAACATCGTGCCCAAGCACTACAAGGACATCGCCAACATCCGCGACCCCAAGCTGCGCGACATGTGGTACAAGGCGTATGACACCGAGTTCCTCGGCCTCATCCAGAACGGCACGCTCAAGCCCATGCGCCGCCCCGCCAAGGTGCGCGTCCTCCCGCTGAAGGAGATCGCCTCCCAGAAGTCCGACGGCCGGTGCAAGTGGCGCGGATGTGTCATGGGCAACCTGATGCGGCCCAGCGTCGACTTCACCAAGACCTTCGCGAGCGTCGTCCGCTACGGCACGACCCGCACCGTGCTCAACGTGGCCGCGCAGGAGGACATGGAGCTCATCACGTGCGACCAGCCCATGGCGTACACCTGGGCGGAGCGCGGGGAGGGCGAGACCTGGTACTGCGAGATGCCGAAGGGGCTCAAGGGCAAGCCCGAGTACTTGTAGCGTCTGCTACATCGACCCAACCACCGGCGACATGCCCGAAAATTCTTCTGGGCCCTGTAGAGCTCTTTCAGCGACATGGTCGTCGACGACATGGGACCAGCGACCTCGCCGAGCAGCGGCCGGCGCAGGCTTGACGAGGCTGAGGTCGCCGCAGGGAGACGGGTGGCCCGAGCAGCAAAAGGCAACAGCCGACCGCTCGGGACGGGAGTCGGCCGTGGCGCCAGCAACGGCATTCCAAGCTCCGCCGGGCACAAAGGCAGTCGAGGCCTCGCGGGCGGCGGGCGAGGCGGCGGGCGAGGCGGCGGGCGAAGCGGCGGGCGAAGCGACGCGCGAGGCGGCGGGCGAGGCGGCGGCGGGCGAGGCGGCGGCGATGCGGGCGGTGGCGGCGGCGGAGTCGGCGGGCGCGGCGGTGGTGGTGCGGGTGGTGGCGGTGGAGGCGGCGGGCGAGGAGGCGGTCCAGGCGGCGGGCGAACCGGCGGCAGAGGCAAGGGCAAGGGCGGCCGCCAGAAGCGGGGAGGCGGTCCGGGTGGTGCAACCACAGCAGGTGCGCGCGTGGACGCGGACCCGGCGGAGGAGGATGCGGTTGCGGTTGCTGAGGCGGCGGCGGCGGCGGCAGCAGCGGCGGCAGCGGAGGTAGCGGCAGCAGAGGCAGCGGCAGCAGAGGCAGCGGCAGCAGAGGCAGCGGCAGCAGAGGCAGCGGCAGCAGAGGCAGCGGCAGCTGAGGCAGCGGCAGCTGAGGCCGCGGCAGCAAGGGCGGCAGCCGCAGAGGCGGCGGCAGCAGAGGCGGCGGCCAAGGCGGCAGCAGTAGAGGCGGCAGCAGTAGAGGCGGCAGCAGCCGAGGAGCGAAGGAAGCGCGCCCGCTTGGAGGCCGAGGCGGCGGCAATAGCGCGCAAAGCTGCTGCAGCGCGGCGAGTGCAGTCGGCCGGCACGGCATTTGCGCTGCTCGGCGAGAGCAAGCGCGCGGGAACGAGGCGACTCGTCAGCGCATTGAGACTTCCACTCCCCCTCTTTAGGCGAGAGCAGTGATAGCGACGGTTCTCCCTCTAGCGAGGCCAGCGACGACGAAGCCCAGGACGGAGTTGAGGAGCTCGTCGAGGCCCAAATGGA
>NW_005195669.1:8740-16707 GCF_000372725.1 Emiliania huxleyi CCMP1516
CGGCACCGTCGCTTCACTCCGCACTCCACCGCTGCCATCTTCCCTGTCTCGAGGCGCACGCCAACGAGGACCGGTATGCTGTGCGGTACGATCTCAACGAGGATCTATCGCGTGCCTCCCGCCGGAGCGAGAGAATGCGCGACGAGGCGTCGGCCCCAGCCTCCCGCGGCTCTTCCCCAACCCCCTCTTCGCCGATCCCTCCGTCGAACGCCTTTTTTGCGGTGTACGATGGGCATGGCGGCTCCGACTGCTCCTCGCTCGCAGCCACCCGGCTTCACCTTCTCCTCGCTCATGATGAGGAGGCGACCTCCGAGACATTTGGCAGACCGAGGCGGCGCCACGTGCTTTTTTCGCAATATTGCTTTTAACGGCTAGGCGTGGCGGGAGAGGCCCGCTGCGGCCCTTGCGAAGGCGTTCGCCGCTGCAGAGCAAGAGATGCGCGTGGCATCGGGCCTTGCAGCGTGCTGCCATATATTCGCCACTCCCAGTGCCCTTGCACGTTTAGGCGCGCCGCGTACACCCGAACTTCCGATCGCTCGGGGACGTGCGCGTTGGTCGCCCGAAGTCACGGGTCGCCCACCCAAAGCAGCAGCGAGTCTTTTCAGACGATTCACGGTTCATCTCTCAGGCCGTATTGTTGCGCGGCTCGAAGCTGCATGTCGCTTCCGTCGGCGATTGCCGCACGCTGCTCGTGAGCGGCGAGCACACATACCAGCAGCTGACCACTGACCAGCGCGCTTCCGAGCCGGCCGAGAGGGCGCGCATCCTTGAGTGCGGCGGCGAGATATCTGCGGACGGGCGCGTTTGGGGCTCGCTCATCCCCAGCCGCACGCTCGGCGATTTCCCGTGGAAGGACCGCGACGGCGGACGCGCCCTCAGCTCGTTGCCGGCGTTGTGCACAGCCACGTCGATGACACACGCCCGCGCACACCAACAGCAGTCCCGCCGGTACTTCCTAGGCGTGCGCTTCCTTCTCTGTCCTCCCCACGCACAAATATCTCGTCCTCGGCTCGGACGGGCTCTTCGACGTGTTGCAGAACCGGACCATCGCCCGCCTCATCGGCCGGCTCAACTCTGGCGCACAGGTGCTCTCACCACATGCTTCCCCACACCATCCCCGTCACCACTCATCGGCCGGCGCGATTGCATGCGCAGCGCGCCTGCAACGAGCTGGTGAAGGAGATCAAGAAGCGGCCTGGCACCGACGACACGACAGTCATCGTTATCCACTTTGAGAGGGATCGCCAGAGAGAATGCTCAGCTGACAAGCTGTTCGGCGCCGTCCGCCGCTCGGTGACGGTCTGAACGATTTTTGAGATATCCCGCAAATAAATAAATAAAACTGACACCTCTCTGGAGATGGGTAAAAAGGAACAGCAACAGGTCCCCGCCCTGCGATCTTTGTGCCGGTCGTCTCTTTCCGCGGTGCGTGATATCATCCCGGATATCCCGCGCAACCGCCCGCGGCCAGGCAAAAAGGACATGACCGCGCTTTCCCCGAGGGGGCCACGCCGTCAACGCCCCCTTGCCGCACACACTCACACGCTCCTGCAGCACTCTAGGGGCACACTTCATGGCGCCGCTTTGGAGGCCAGCACTTGAGGAGTGCGGTTAGCGTGGAGGGACTTATCGTTTTTGTATGAGCTCGAGCGTCGAGGTAGCGCCTTCGATGTTATGAAACACACGCAAGGCGGACACACACACACATGACGCATCACTCCACCGCACTAAACACTTTCGCCCCCTCGCCCCCAACCCATCCACCTCGCCGAGTCCGAGATACGCGCGAGATTATGCCCGAGGTGCCTCAGCGCGCGATCTCGGGCGATCTATCTCCCGCCATCTCTGAGCCGCGCCGCGCCGCCGCCGCCGCCCCACCCTCCCACACACACACCGCCGCCCGCGCGCAAGGGAGTATGGTATAGTGCAAACGCCGGTTTGTAAAATTCTTTTGTGCGCCCGTGGAGCTGCCTAGCGAACCTCTGCTTCGGCGCGCCTGCGCCTGCCGTGATGCACGAGCGTCTGGCTGCTATCGTGTTACACGGCGGACATGTCCAACCCGCCAGCTCCACCGGCCGCTACGTACGAGGTCGAGGAAGGACTACCCGCACGCACGACAAGCGCATCCATCATCTATCTACCCGGCTCGGAGCCGTCACGATGTGTTTCCGCTCCCCTCGACCCTCACTCGACGCCGTCATGGTCTGTCTGGACTCCAAGGCCAGCCTCTGCGCCGCGCTTGGAGCACGCGCAGCGTACTTTTTTTTCAAAGAGGCCGAGGCAAGGCGAAAGCCGAAACGACAAATTTGTCGTGCACCGTTTCGCTTCGCGACATGCGCGAGCTGCGCGTGAGTGCGCTGGAGGGGCTAGGCCCTCCTAGCGCACGTAGCCCGCGCAGTCCGCGCAGCCCAATCAGCCCGCGCAGCCCAATCAGCCCGCGCAGCCCGCGCGGGAGCAGCACTTCTTTTCTCTCATCGTTTGACCGCGATGAGATGGTGGTGGCCGCCCACGATCGGATGATGTACAACCGTCAGCGATCGCAGGTACGCACCGCATCAACCGCGACCCATGCGACGCACTGCAGCCACACTGACGGGACGTGCCCTTGCTCCGCAGCTCAAGCACCACATGCAGCTGGCGGCGCGCTACAGCGGCAGTGACTTCATGTCGCGTGGGGAGCTGTCGCTGGCCGCCAAGCTGGCGGGCATGGACCACGTGCTCACGGAGGAGAAGCTTGACCTGTTTTTCAACCCCCGAGAGTCACCACGTGGCGCTGTAAAGGACGGCGCGGCGAATTGGCGCCACATCAACAAGGTCTGACAGCCCTGATTCCGGTTCTGCGTCCCTGTTTGCATTGTCCAACTAACCGTCCCATGCGCGTCTTGCCAGGCGCTCGCCCCGCAAATGGCGCAGCGCCCTGAGGCTACGGCCACGGCTTCCTACCGCACCAAGCGGCTGACTGCGACCACTAAGCGCGTGCAAGCTGCCGAGCCAAAATTGGTCCCGGAAGTCCACGCGGCGCCGGCAACTTACCCCTCCAGCCCTGACCCATTCGAGAGCATCGATCCCCTCGAACTCGAGAAGTTCCACATGGTGCTCCAGACGCATTTCACGACGCGTTTTGCCGAGATGCGCCGCGCTTTTCGCATGCTTGACCAGACGCAGTCCGGCATGCTCTCGCGCAATGAGGTCAAGCTCAGATGGCACAGCCTACTGTGCGGCTGCCGCAGCTGTGACAGCGATGGGCTCGCCCTCACTTGTGCTTTTTATGAACGGCGAGGGTTCAGAATTATTTTCTCGCTTTCTCTGTGTACCTGTGTTAGCGCCAGTGCGCGCCAGTCCGGGGAGAACTTGTAAAATTCTTTTCTTCGCGATGTCTGAACCGCCGCGCCGCCGTCGCGCCGCCTCGCCTCCGCCTCCACCGCCGCCCCCTATCCAGACACGCCGCCGCCCGCCCGCCTCCTCGACCTCCCCACGGAGCTCCTCGTGCGCGCCTTCTCTCGCTGCGACCCCGCCGACATCGCGCGCGTCGCGGCCGTCTCGCTCCTCTTCCACGCTTCGCTCGCGGTGGAGGGCATCCGCTTGTGGGCGCAAGAGCGTGGCTTCGAGCTGCCGGCGCAGCCAGAGGGCGAGGGCTGCGCCATGCGGTGGTTGTGCTTCGCTGCGCTGCTGTGCGAGTCCAACCCGCCGGCGAGGGCGGCGGCAGGCCAACGGCACAGCGTCTTCATCGACGGCGAGGGGCGGCTCTCGTCGTGCGGTAATGAGGCAGTGGAGGGCGAGGAGGACGAGGAGAACGACGAGGACGACGAGGAGGAATTCCCAGGGCTCCTCGGCCACGGCGAGGGCGTGACGCGGCTCAACACGCCGACACGCCTCCCTTCCCCGCTGGGCGGCGAGCGCGCCGTGAGCGTGTCGGCTGGAGACGCGCACAGCTTCGCCCTCACCGCCGACGGAGCTGTCCGGAGCTGGGGCTATGGAGCCCTTGGCATGCTGGGCCACGGCGACGAGCAGGACCAGCCGCTGCCCAAGGAGGTGGAGGCATTTGCTGGCCAGCGCGTCGTCGCTGTGTCGGCTGGAGAGCAGCACAGTCACGCAATCACCGCCAATGGCGCCGTCTGGAGCTGGGGCAACGGAGGCGAGGGCCGGTTGGGCCACGGCTACCAGCAGGCCCAGTTGCTGCCCAAGGAGGTCGAGGCCTTCGCTGGCCGGCGCGCCATCGCCGTGTCGGCTGGAAGCGACCACAGCCTCGCCCTCACCGCCGACGGCAGCGTCTGGAGCTGGTCACGGCGACACGCAGCACCGGCTGCTGCCCAAGAAGATCGAGACCTTGACGGACAAGCGCGTCGTCGCCGTGTCGGCTGGAATGCGGCACAGTCTGGCCCTCTCCGCCGAAGGCACCGTCTGGAGCTGTGGCAGTGGAGGCTTTGGCAAGCTGGGCCACGGCGACCTGCAGAGCCAGCCGCGGCCGAAGAAGATCGAGGCCTTGAGGCTGACCAGCGCGTCGTCACTCTGTCGGCTGGAACCCGCCACAGCCTCGCCCTCACCGCCAATGGCGCCGTCTTTACCTGGGGCGAGGGCAAGGACGGCTGCTTGGGCCACGGAGAGGACCTGTCGAACCAGCTGCTGCCCAAGAAGGTCGAGGCGTGGTCGCGGGGTTGAGGTCGCGGGGTTGAGGTCGCGATACGGCCTCTTGAAAGCGTTTTCCCGGCACACTGTGAGACCATGGGTGTGAGGTACGCTACCAGCGCTTGGTCACATCGGCCCTGAGGTCAGATCCTTTTCTACTTTTCCGTTTGAAGTCTTGAATAGACTTCTCTCTACGGCTCTACTCTGTTGATGATAATTATGTATGTAAAGAGTGAGTGCAGTCGAGAGGACAGGGGAGGGACGCGTCCAAGGGGGGTCCGAGGGGGGAACGGAGGCTTGGGATTTTGCATCCATGGCCGGGGAAGGCGAATCGGTCCGTTCGGGAGGCGAATCGGTCCGTTCGGGAGGTCAGCGGATTGTCGCTGTGGAGCGCAGGGGCGAGGGCGTCGACCGACGGGCGGCGCACCAGGAGCCCCTCGCTGGCGCGGTAGGTCACGGAACGACGGGTCGAGCCCCTCCGCCAAGCGAGGCGGCGGTCGAGACGGTGAGCGGTGGGCGTGGCTGAGTACGGCCGACACTACGTGCTGCGGCAGCCCGCGGAGTCGCAGGAGGCGCGGTGGAGCGGCTGCGCTTTACGGCGACGGCGAGGCTGGCCGGGCACGCTGTCGTCGAGATAGGCACGCATGTCGAGATCCTGGGTTCGCAGAGGAGGGTTCGTGTGGATGCGGTCGAGTACGACGGCTACCCGGACGCCGAGCGTCTCCTCTCGTCAGAGGAAGAGACGTGGCTAGGCAGGTGACGCTCGGCGCCGGCAGCGCGGCCCCTAATACCAGCGGCGAGGCGAGCTGCACTGGAGAGCGTGAGCCGTGGCGTGTGTGCGGGATCAAGTGAGACTGAGACGGAGAGCTCTATGTGCGGACTGCGGTGTGCGGAGGGTCCAGCTCCAGGGTCGGCCCGCCGGGCAGAAGAGATTTTGTATACTTACGGCGCTTAATGAATAAATAACACACTGCCGTAATAAATACGCGCTGGAGCGCGGCTACGGAGTCCACCGGCAGTGCGCTACTCCATACACCCTGTACAGCCGCCCTTGTGTGTGTCCTTTCACCAGAGCGCGCGCCTCGGTTCCCCCAGCCATCCTTCCGATCCAAACCCGGCGACATGCCTATCCAAGCATGTATTACTCTTCCCTCCCCCCTTCTCCGCCCGCGCAGCCTGCCCCTATGCACCGATACACCGTGGGTGTGCGCCGTGCGCCCGATGTCACGGGCAGCTTCACGAGCATGAAGCTCGGTCTGTCAGACAGTGACTTCTCAGACAGTGACTTCCTCGAGAGCCCTGCGGTTGTGGCCAGCCGTAGCGGAAGGGGCGCCGACATTGACGGTCGCTTCCTTGCCCTTGGAGGCACGAGCGCGGCGGCACCAGCAAAGCCCGAGCGTCGCGATGACGAGCAGTCCGACGACGAGTACGAGTGGGGCCGTCGGGGGGGGCGGCGGGTGGGATGGCGGCGGTATCCTCTCCCGCTTCCGCGCGGCCTGAAGGTGATGCGAGCCCTGGTGCAGGCTTGCAGGCGTGCACGCGCTGACATTGAACCTCGCCAACAGCGCACGGACCTCGATGTTGTTTGGCATCTTGTTATAGCACACGCCAGGCGTGCTGTCAAAGCTTGGCAAGTCCCTAATGGCGAGCATTTGCTTCAGGGGCGTGTAGCCCGCACAGTCAATGTTGTTGGGGTCCATCTCGAGTCCCCCTCCCGCAAACGGCACTCCGTAGTAGGCAAGATGGAAGTGCGGCATCAGAGTGAGGCCGCCGAGATTTCGCTCCGCGGGGCTGGCCAACTGCTTTGCTTGACCAATTACGGTGATGTTTGGCGGCTCGTCTCCGGCGCCGTGAAGAGACCGATCGGTGGCGTACGAAGTGAAGTAGTAGCCCGCCAAGCGACGCGGCATCGCTGCGAATTGGTCGTTCCGCACGTAGACGCCAGTGCTGCAATTGGGGTCCAAAGCTGCCACGTCAAGAATGTAGACGGTGTCGGGCCGCAGGAATAGGACACGCTCAGGGGTCCTTTGCGTGGACTGCTCGTAGCTGAGCAGCAGATCGAACGCGACGACGCGTTTGATCAAGCTGCTGTGCATTCCGCCCTCGGGCAACTTCTTCGTTCCCGAGGCTGTCGCGAGGAGGTTGCGCAGCTCTTCGTTGCTGCACGCTGCGGCCGCCTCGGAGGGAGAGCCGGAGTTGCTGAGGTATCGGGCGCGCCAAGGGAGGCCCAACGAGTGCATGGTCTTGTCGAGTGCCGTTGTTGTGAAGCGCGTCACGCTGTGCCATCCACCCGGTCTCAGATCACCTCGGTTCGTCGACTCAGTCGTGAGGACCGCCAGCATCACAGCTTCCCCCGAAGGCAACCTGCTCACCAGCGTTTTGAATGCACTGCTCACCAGAGGGCTCGTGAAGGACCTGGTCTGACCGGCGACCACAAGGGCGACTGCAAAAGGAGTCAGCTCCACAGGTGGGCCGAGGACCGGCGAGACACAGCGGCAGCTGTCTCGAACATCACGGCTCTGGCGAAAGCAAGACAGTGGATCGGCCAACGGATCGGCAAGTCCATGGGTCCGGTTATCTGCAAAGCACGCCAACACCTGCGTTGTTGGGCAGCGGAGCCGCCTGCGCTGCTCCTGACGGCAGGCTTCCGTGCAGTGAACGGATGCGCTCAACCCAGCGAGAAGCCGGCACATACCACTTGCATCGAGGAGGGGAAGCATCATTCTTGTAGCGTCGAGCTGGTGGCTCGAGAACGCTGTTCCGTCGATCCGCTGTTCACACTTCACACAAAAACACAACCACGGACCCAAGACGCACAAGCTCAGACAGTCGAGAAAGGGATAGACCGCAACGACAGTCAGAAGTCAGTCATGCACATGTCTCTCCGCGCACGCTCGTGCGCGCTCAGACATGTACATGTATGTTGTTGTTGTTGTTGTTGTTGTTGTCATGCATGTGCGAAGGGATGCGCTAGAGGCTATTGGAGTCCCTTCAGAGAGATGGGATCCTATGCCTTTTTTCCTTGGCGTGGCGAGCGGCAGAAGGGGGGCGTCCCCAGTATGGGTCCTCCCTGCCTGCTGCACGCCGACGCCTCAGGGTGGCGGGGCGGCGGGCGAGAGTGCCCGCCCGACGCCGTGGGGCACGGGAGGGGCGCGCGGGCCCTCCACGCGGGCCACGACGCCACCCACCTACTAATCGCGCACGCGCGGCGCCAGTAGACACTACTCCGAGCGGTGGAGAAGCCGCGCCCGCGGTGGTGTGAGGAATTGAAGAATTGCGAATTTTGTAGTCACTCCACGAGAGCACGCGACCAGGCGCGACACGCACACCATCTCGCTTCT
>NW_005195668.1:0-1252 GCF_000372725.1 Emiliania huxleyi CCMP1516
CTCGCCGAGCGCGGCGCAGGTTGGAGGACACCGTCACCGACGAGCGCGTTGGACTTTTCACTCCGGACAAAGACAGTGGCGCGGGACCGTCTGTGGCGAAGTGGGTCGCGTCCCTCGATTTCCTCAACTCACGGTCCACCCCCTTTAGAGCTAGCTGTTTAAACCCCTAAACGGCTACCGAAACGGGGTGCCCGGAAGGGCGATATCACGGCGGCCTAACTGTGCCTCCGTGCGCTCGCCACATACCCCCTGCTGCCCGAGGGTCGTGTTAGCACTTTATTGGGTACATACAGAGGCGGTGGGAAGCCCACCCATTGAGGGGTCCAGGTGATAGCCCTGGGTGGGAAAGCCATACGCCTAGTTGGACTTCAAATCGCCCGATCGCGTCCCTAGCGCAACGGTGAGTGCGATCCCGCAGACGACGCCCTCCGAGAGAGACCTTCCTTCTCGGTGCACCGTCCGCGGCCGGCGGAGTGCTGACAGAGATCGGGACGGGGCTTGCTTAGCCTTCGATGTTATGAAACAACCCCGGCCGGGAGAGAGGGGAGTGACAGTTTGGGACGGCGACAGACGAGATACCTCGCACTCCATGTGCGAGAACGCAGGGTAAATGTAAGATGGATTACCTCACACCCAGCGCGCTCTTGAATTCTTTTTGCGCACAACACTGGCAAGAGTGCGCGCAAAATTCTTTTTGCGCGGCCGGGAAGCCCTCAACACCAAAAAATGGTCGCTCCATCTCTTCGTCCTCGCACAGCTCAAGGCAGAGCGGCAGCGCCGGACGTTCGGCAGAGCGGCGCTGCCGCCCGGCCCAGATACGTATGCACCAACTGCCCCGAGCCAAAGAGCGCGCCACTTCCACCTCACGGCGAGTGTGACGCGTGCCGGCTGTATCGGGCCCGAAACGGCGTGAGGCGGGACCACACAAGCGTGCGGCGAGGCGGCGACAAGAAGTCGGCCGTCTACCTCCGGTCGCGCGAGCGGGCTCCAGTCTCGCCGATCGCGAAGCAGCCCAAGCGCGTGCGGGCCGCACAGCAGCAGCGGGAGCTTGCGCACCAGGAACGGGCGCGCCTTGCGGCGGAGCGGCGGAATCGCGCGGCAGAGCAGCACGCGGCGGCGGCGGCGGCGGCGGCGGCGGCGGTGGCAGCCGCCATGCTGCAGGCAGCGTTCGCGGCAGCGGCGGAGCAGGCAGGCGTGGCATGCCCCCCGATGACACAGGCGACACAGGCGGTGCTGGAGAGGAGGAGGAGGA
>NW_005195667.1:0-1252 GCF_000372725.1 Emiliania huxleyi CCMP1516
TTAGTGGCTGCCAGAGGCACGCGGCCTGGCGCTGGCGGGAGGCTGAGGGAGGGTGTAGAGGATGTAGAGTGTAGAGCGCTGTAGAGCTGTAGAGATGTAGAGCGCTCTGGAGCGCTGTAGAGCTGTAGAGCTCTACTTCCGCCGCGGGACGATGTGAGTCGCCTGTAGTGTGTAGAGCGATGTAGATTGGGGCAAATGTAGATTTCCCGAAATATTTTGAGAAATATGACAGCCTTGTTCGGAAGGAGAAATTTCCGGAAATTTACCATACCTGTGTTGACGCGAATGACACTGACGCCTGAATGACACTGACGCCCGATGACCCGCTTGACCGGTGACCGATGACCGCTGACCGCTGACCGATGACCAGCGTCAGCCTCTCCGCGGAGGCGCACCATCACTGCCGCGCGGGCCTGCCGGCTCAAGCAAGGCACGGCAGGCCCGCACGGTGCCTGGTCCAACATGGGGGACACCTTGTTTCCTTACACGGAAAGGGGCGAAACTTGAGCATGGAGTGACGGGGCGAAGAAATTTCTCGCAAATTTGCCGTGGTGGGGCACGAAATAAAGACGAAAGAAATGAAAGAAATATCCTTACGCTGGGCAGGAAATCTACATTTGCCCCAAGATGTAGAGCGCGATTTTGCTGTAGAGTTTGTTGATTGTTGTAGAGGCTCTACAGCCAAACCGCCGGGAAGGCAGTGACTCAAAGAGGTCGAGCCGCGCTAATGGGTTGTCTCCCGAGCTTACTGGAGCTCTGATGGACGGCCCTGACTATCCCTGACACACAGAGAGTCACTCTGACGGCACACAACACCCTATAACTGCGTCATGACCAGCCTGCGTCGCCGGTGCCGCATTCGTCGCAGTGCTTCTTTAGCAGGCGGTGGACTGTCGGCTGCGAGGACGGTCGCATTTGCGCGAGGCGAGGCGAGCATTCAGGCGCGTTGCATGCGCCATGTGTGTGTGTGTGTGTGTGTGTGTGTGTGTGTGTGTGTGTGTGTGTGTGTGTGTGTGTGTGTGTGTGTGTGTGTGTGTGTGTGTGTGTGTGTGTGTGTGTGTGTGTGTGTGTGTGTGTGTGTGTGTGTGTGTGTGTGTGCTCGCTCGCTCGCTCGCGCGCGCCGCTTGCGCGATCGCGCGCGCTGCGCGAGCCGCCCTGCCCGCTGCGCTGCTAGAGGGTTGCGCTGCGGGAAGGGCTCGATGGCCGTTCCTAGAGCTCTCCTCGTCGCTCCCCTCGTAGAGCGAGGGCTCGT
>NW_005195666.1:0-1252 GCF_000372725.1 Emiliania huxleyi CCMP1516
TGGGGCTTTGAAAGATAGGTCTGGGAGAAGCGGGGTGATGTACCCGTCCGGGAACCCCTCCAAGAGCGGCCCCCTTATTTGGTGGGGAGCCGGCGGGGTTTAATCGCGGTTTTGAAGAGGGGATAGAAAGAGGCGGCAGGCGCCGGCCATCTAAACCTAGTCGATGGAGAGGAGGGGGGCGGAGGAGGTTTGCGGCGTCCGGCGGAGCGCGAGAGCCGCAGTCGGCGGAACAGCGGCGGAACTTCAACCACAGCGCGGGGGAGCATACAAACTTACAAAGCAGCCCAGGGTTTTCTTGGTCGGAAGAGTAGGAGGAGACAAAGGGGCGACGCACTTGGTTTTGGACTCCAGGTACCAGGACTGCGCGGTTTCGGGTTTGGCGACTCCAGGCACCAGCGGTACCAGAGAGAGAGAGAGAGAGCTTTTGTGGTGTTGGTGTACGCAATAACGGGACAGGGTAGTCGTTCTCTCTAGCTCCCCTTCTAGCTCTTAGCATGAGCTGCGCCCTGTGTCCGACCCCTTTTGCGCAGCAACACCTTAAACTTTTAGGCCCTCCAAATTCGGGTCGGAGCGAAGCGGAGTGGGCCCCGAGTTTGAAAAGGGCGACGGACGCTTGCGTCCTAGCCTCCAACAACGCCTCCCCGGCGCAGAGGGGCCCCCGGAGGGATGCTCAACCGCTCCACGCCACGCCGCTTGCGGCGGTGCTATTCCCAGCTCCGCTGACGCGCCCCGCGTTATTTTTTGCGACCCTCACAAAGCCGCGGACATCCAGAGGTCCGGTCACAGACTCGCTCGCCATTCCTATGGTAAAGGGCACGCACCGGACCTGGTATCGCTCAGGATATCAGCCGCCTCCGCGCCCCCGACCCGCACTGCCGCTCGCCGCCATTCCGCCGGCCGCCCTCGCCGCCATTCCCGGCCGCAACTCTAGCGCGCAGACGCGGGGGCCTTGGGGGGTCGGGTTCAAGGGGCGTAGGCGGCGGCGCAAGTGCTGGCGGCCGACGAGTGCGGCCTACAGCCGGCGCGCCCGCAGTTTGCGCCACGCCGCCACCCCTTCCCTAGCCTCCCCCTTCAACCTCATCCCGTACGGCAGCAATCTCCCCTGGGACGGAGGGGAGCCGGCCGACTGCGACAATTTGGGGTGGCTCGACCCGTGGGGAACGATGCTAGGCGAAGACCTCGCCGCCCCCCCGCGGGCGGCCGACGAGGCGGAGCCCGAAGCGGCCTTCTGAAAAGGGAGCGCGCAGAGACG
>NW_005195665.1:0-1252 GCF_000372725.1 Emiliania huxleyi CCMP1516
TGCAGCTGACCAGACGCCTCGAACTCGCCGATGTATGACGCGATGCAGGATGGCCGGAGGACAGCGCTGCCGCCGCCGGCGCGGCGCCGCACGAGCTGCCGGGTGACGTGCGCCTCGGTCTCGAAGAACTGCGCCGCCCGCTCTCCCGCGGCGGCTCGTTTTGCGACGCACGGCGCGCCGTCGAGCCGTGCATGGTACACCGCTCCAAAGGAGCCCTCGCCAATCGCACCTGTTGCCGGCTCCGTGATGTGTGTGTGCGTGTGTGTTAGGTATGTTGTTGGTCTAGATGTGCGTGTGTTGGCGCCTCCAAGCTCCAAGTGCCTTGCCGCGGAGAAGACGGCCGTGATGACCAGCATTTCCCAAGAAAAAGAATTACGCGGCAGCATTTCTTGGCACGAGGCGATTTGCCTGGGCCCTGGGCGGGGCCACCATTGCCACCAACGCGGGGCCACCAACCGTACAGCGAGCGGGCAGCAGGCCATGCATGGCGTGGGTACAAGCCCGGTTCGCAAACTCTGACAAAGGTCAAAGCTATCACAGGGCAAAGGGCATTTTCGGTTTCGCTTCGCTCCGGCGGCGGTGGGAATAGGTATAGGTGTAGGTGTGGCACTGAGCCTGGCTGCGCGGCCCCCTGGCTGGGAAGAAATAGGTACCTTAAGGTACGTAGGTTAGGCAGGCCGTTTTGTCGTGATTGATGAGAGAGGGGGGGGGGGGGTCTTGGGATGTTTCTCTTGTGATAAAGCGAGAGTTTGTTGATTCAGTGACAATGGAAAGGAGAGAAACCTGACTGACCGACAACAAGTCTCACCTGCTGAACAAGCTCCTCTTGTAGCTCGATCGGTCACACCGCCATCGCCGTCGGGGAGAGGGGGGACGACACTGCTTCGGCAGCGTGCACCTTGATCCTGTACCGTGTTTGTTATGACCCCCCCCAATGAACACACCAGTGAGGGAGGGCGAGACGATCGAGGGGTCCCGTACCATGCGGAATCGACCCTATCCAGTGCTCAAGTGCTCAGTGTGCGAGGCATGGGCAGGCAGGCGCTTTAGGTTAGGTTAGGTAGGTAGGAAGGTGAAGAACAGTCTGGCTCGGACTGGACACCAACGCGGTATGGGTGTGGACGGCACACACAAACTCACAAGACACTCGTGCAAACTCGGTGTCTACGCCGAGCGACGTGGAACTTTGTCCTTCACTCGCGTTCGGTGCGTGTCACCGCCCCGACTGCGGACATGGCGGCTGCCACCCCCA
>NW_005195664.1:0-1252 GCF_000372725.1 Emiliania huxleyi CCMP1516
GAGCCAGCGGGTAGGCGAGGGTCGAAGGCGCTCCAATCTCTTGCGCCAGCGGTATGGGTCGGAGCTGCCAGCGGAGAGCGGGGAGG
Source organism: Emiliania huxleyi CCMP1516 (assembly GCF_000372725.1). NCBI lineage: Eukaryota > Haptophyta > Isochrysidales > Noelaerhabdaceae > Emiliania > Emiliania huxleyi. The sequence continues at coordinate 87 of NW_005195664.1, forward strand.
CGGAGCCAGGGGCGGAGCGGGAGGATCAGTCCTAGAGAGGCGAGCCGGGTGCGGTCTCTCTCGAACTGCTTCGTGCTGCGGCGAGTCGATGGTGCCGCCAAGGCGGCGGCGAGGTGGGGCGCGCCGTCTGTGGGGCGGCGGCGAGGAGCGGCGAGGCCGAGGCGCGCGCCGGGCGCTACGTAGTGGGCCGGCGACAGCGGCTGTTTGCTGAACCGTTGGAGAGCGACCGGTTGGCGCGCGACGCTGGCGACGGCCTCGAGATTCGCGCCACGCGCCCCAAGGAGGGCATCAACGCCGAGGCACACGACGCCGCGCTGTCTGTTCTCGCTTGACTGTGGCGGCCGCGGGTTCTGCCGGCGCCACACTTTGGCGGTTTGCTCCTTTGCTGCGGCCGCTGCCTCCCGGCGCCGACGGACTGGGAGCTGTGGAGATGGGCTGCGCAGCCGCCGGCGGAGGAGGGTATGTGTGGGTGTGTGTGTGTGTGGGTGAGGGGGGGTGCGGCCCGTCTTCGGCCTTGCCGCCCCTATGCCTTGCTGCCGCTCTCCCTCCCGGCCGGCGCTTGCTCGAGCCCGCCGCTGACGGCCGAGGCGCGCGCGCGGCAGCTGCGCCGCTCGGAGGCAGGGGGTCGGAAGCTTTCCATGGCCGCGCGAATTTATTAAATACGTTCCAACCCCCTGCTCGGAGGTGCGAGTCTAGCCGCTAGCGCCTAGCCCTCCGAGCAAGGCTGCGCGGGACGGGGGCCGAGCCGGAGGGGGAGGATCACACATTGGGCTTTTTGGCCAAAATCGACCACTGAAAATCCGTAGGGTCGCTTAACGGCACCCCCGCGCGGTGCCGAGCGGCCCAGGGCCGGCCAAGGGACTGAACTGGACGGGACCGTGACCGGTTTGTAGTAGTCTACCCCCCAAAACGATTTCTGACCTCTCCCGTGGCCCCGGCGGGCCCCGGCGGAGGTCCGGCGCGCGGCGCTCCAAATCCGCACTTCGCGAGCTTCTACGGGAGTTCACGCGGCCTCTCCGCCTCGTGAGGCACACCCCACACTCACCACGAGCCCTGGGACTGTGCGCGGATCTTTGGCCGCGGCGTCCGGAGCTTTGGTTGTCGAATATCGGCCGCCAGCTAGGCCATCGAGCGAACGTGTCCGGAAAGGCTCTCGGACGGGTCCG
>NW_005195663.1:0-1251 GCF_000372725.1 Emiliania huxleyi CCMP1516
CGTCAAGGGCTCTGCTCTCGCCAAAGGAGAGCGCGAGGCGCGCACCGCCGTGACGACACTGCGGACGCTGAGCGGCGAGCAATGCCGTGAGTACGCGCATGTATTTCGCTCTCGGGGTCCGCGAGTGTCGAGCAGGGATGTCACGCCGAGCTCGCGCCGAGATGGGGGGGTCGGGACCCCCCCCAGCAGCAGCGCTCTGCTGCTGGGGGGGTCCGGACCCCCCCCCCCCCCCCAGCAGGAGCGCTCTGCCTGTGGGGGGTGCTGGCATCTCTGTACATTGTGATGAGCATTTTTCGGCGGCTTGCGCCGCCCAGTCGTCGGGGAAGTGCTGGATATTAAACGGCTTGAGGGCGAGCCGCATGGCTTGCACCACGTCGCTGCCCGCCATTGCGGCGACGCGTCGCGGCGGAACTGACAGTTTTGCCGGGCGACGAAAGCCCCCGCACGGGGGGTCCCGGCCGACGTCATGATCGTCCGCCAGGGGTCCGGGGTCGCCCAGGCAAGTGGCCCAAATCCGATGAGTTTTCCAAGTGTGAACAACCGTTGAGAGGTGTGAATTCATCCCGGGCGGGGTGCGGGGCGGTAGCCCCGCAGAGAAAATTTTGCGTGCTGGGGCACTGAGATCGCAGTTTTTAGTCCACGGCGGATGCCAGCGGCAGCTGTTTCGAAGATACCCGGTGTCGCATTTGAGCATGAATCAGCGTCCTTTCTGCTGGCATACGCATAGGTGCCGGCAAGCAGCTACCGACGTCGCGCCTAGAGAAGATCACGGCCGCTGCCAAGCAGGCCAAGCTCGATCTCGACCGCGACCGCGCCTCTGCCGCCCTCCCCCCCGCGCCTGCCGCAGCCAGCCTTGCGCCCGGCGTCGCTGCCACCGGCCCCGCCGGCCTTGCGCCCGGCGCCGCTGCCACCGGCCCCGGACCCGGCCCCGCCGCTTCTGACACCGCCGCGTCCGCGGCGCCCGCCGCCGACTAGCCGACGGAGTCGCCGCTCACAAGTGCAACACCAATGCTCGAGATCAGCACGAACGTTGTGATTGCAACGTACGACAGCGCGGGTAGGTTCGACTGGTGGTGCGGACGCGTGCAGCAGATGCTCTGCAAGTCGGGCGGCAAGAGGGGGAGCTACGTGCGGACCTATCTCCCCGTGCCGTTCGACGAGGCTAAGGCAGTCAACTATAAGATCCACTGCAACTTCTACGCCAAGTCAGGCGCGGACGGCGTCTACACCTTCAAGTACAACGTCGACGAT
>NW_005195662.1:0-1251 GCF_000372725.1 Emiliania huxleyi CCMP1516
GCGGCAGGGCGGCGAAGGCATCAATGGCGGCGGTGAAGGCTGCGGCGGCAAATTGCGCGGCGGAGGCGGCGGCACAACGGCGGCGGTGGCCCGGAAGTGGCAGTAACGAAGCGGCGGTGGGCGAATCGTCGTTCATAGCCTGGCCGCAGTAGTCAGGCACGCACGGCGACACGTCGTTCATTGCCTGGCCGCAGTACTCAGGCACGCACGGCGACACGTCGGTCATTGCCTGGCCGCAGTAGTCAGGCACGACGACACGTCGGTCATTGCCTGGCCGCAGTAGTCAGGCACGGCGACACATCGGTCATCGCCTGGCCGCAGTAGTCAGGCACGGCGACACGTCGGTCATTGCCTGGCCGCAGTAGTCAGGCACGGCGACACGTCGGTCATCGCCTGGCCGCAGTAGTCAGGCACGGCGACACGTCGGTCATCGCCTGGCCGCAGTAGTCAGGCAGGCACGGCGACACGTCGGTCATTGCCTGGCCGCAGTAGTCAGGCACGCACGGCGACACGTCGGTCATTGCCTGGCCGCAGTAGTCAGGCACGGCGACACGTCGGTCATTGCCTGGCCGCAGTAGTCAGGCACGGCGACACGTCGGTCATTGCCTGGCCGCAATAGTCAGGCACGGCGACACGTCGGTCATTGCCTGGCCGCAGTAGTCAGTCACGGCGACACGTCGGTCATTGCCTGGCCGCAGTAGTCACGCTCGGCGACGCGTCGTTCATTGCCTGGCCGCAGTAGTCAGGCACGGCGACGCGTCGTTCATTGCCTAACGGGGCGCGCGGAAGGGATGATGGCGGCGCGGTCCTCCCGGCCGCGGGTGGGGCGGTTGCGAGCGGAGCTCCGGTGGCGAGGAGGAGGCGGACTGTGCCAGAGGGAGAGAAGTGGCGCGGTGAGGACTACTGGCACGAGCGCCGTGATGCCGATCAGGCGAGCCTCTGCTGGTCGAGATGCCCGGCAAAGATGCCAGTCAGGCCGACGATGGTCATCGAGTTGAAGACGTGCCGACAAAGATGTCGAACCTGCGCGGTGGCCCGGGCGGGGGAAGGGGCCGGGGAGTTGCCATGCGGGCGCCTTGGACTTTTTTTTAAGGCGAGGGGGAACGCCTGCTACTTCCCAAAAAAAGGAGAGGCGCCCGCAATTTCTTGAAACGCCCCGTCTAATTGAAGCCTGGGGGGGTTGAAATTGGTCCTCGGCCGCTTACTTAAAGCATTGCCGCCGCTGCATCTTTCATGTTGCACGCGATTTCC
>NW_005195661.1:0-11133 GCF_000372725.1 Emiliania huxleyi CCMP1516
TCGAGCTATTCCACGGCGCTTGGGTGTAGCCGAGATGGAGCCGAGATGGAGCCGGGGTGGAGCCGAGACGTAGCTGGAGCCGAGGCGAGCTCGCCCGTGACGCGCCCTTCGCGCGGTCTCAGGCATCCACTCGTACCTCGCCGAGAGCGGCGTCGACGGCGTCAAGGTGGACGCGCAGTCGGGGCTCGGCCCGCTCGGGTGTGGGTTCGGGGGAGGGCCTCGAGTCGTGTCGCGCCACGTCGGCGCGAAGCGGCGTCGGTATGGCGGGCCGAGTGGAAGGAGCACCGAGTCCGAGGAGTGGTGATGACGAATCAGGCGCTATGGAGGCGTCGGTGGGCGAGCACTTTCGCGGCAACCGGTGCATCAACTGCATGTGCCACTCGAGCGAAAACCTGTGCGCCGCTGCCGCGAGACTCGCTGCCCCGCGACACTTCCGAGACACTTCCGAGACACCTCCTAGGTACCACTACCGCGAGACCTCGCTCCTCCGCGCGGCAGACGACTTTTACCCGGACGAGCCGGCGGCCCAGCCCGTGCACTTGGCGCACGTGTCGTACAACTCGCTCTTCCTCGGCGAGATAGGCCACGTCGACTGGGACATGTTCACGTCGACACACTCCGATGCGCACATGCACGCGGCGGCGCGCGCGGTGGGCGGTTGTCCAATCTACGTCTCGGACCAGCCCGGGGAGCACGACTTCGACTTGCTGCGCACACTCGTCCTGCCCGACGGCACGGCGCTGCTCGCGCGGCACGCGGGCAGGCCGACGCGAGACGTCCTCTTCAGCGACGTCAACGCGGACGGCGTATCGGCGCTCAAGATTTGGAACGAGAACGCGTGCACGGGCGTGGTCGGCGCGTTCAACGTGCAGGGCGCGCGCTGGGACCGCGCGACCCGCCGCTTCGAGCAGGCAGCGGCGGAGGAGGAGGAGGAGGAGGGCGGCGGCGCGGTGACAGCCCTCCTCCGCCCCGCTGACGTGGCTCCGTTCGGCCGCCGCGAGATTGCGGCGGAGGAGGGGGAGGACGGGGCGAGGGGTGGCGGGGGCTCCTCCCCGGCCGCGCCTCCTCCCGCCGAGTACGCGCTGTACACGCACCGCGCAGAGGGGCTGCGCGTGCTCGGGGCAGAGGACGCGGTCGAGGTGCGGCTGGCGGCGAGGGAGTGGGAGATCGTAGTCGTCGCCCCCGTCCGCGCGGAGGGGGAGGTGCGGTGGGCGCCGCTCGGCCTGCTCGACATGCTCAACGGCGGGGGCGCGGTCCTCTCCTCCTCCCTCGCCCTCTCCTCCCCTCCAGGAGAGGCGGCTGCCACCGCAGTGGTGCGGGCGGCTGGCCGGATCGGCGCCTTTGCGCGGCCGGCGCCGCTCGAGGTGTGCGTGGACGGCTCGCCCGTCCGCTTCGAGTACGACGAGGGGAGCGGCTTGCTGACCGTGAACGTCGCCGCGGACGGCGCCGAGGTCGAGCCGCTCGAGCTCCGCGCGCGCTGGGGGCCTCCGGCGGAAGAGGAGGAGGAGGAGCAACAGTCGTGAGCCCCCGGCTGAGGGCTTCACTGACCTGATCCACGAGTGTGGCCCACGGGTTTATTTCCGGCGTCTCTCGCGGTGCGCGCGAGGGGAGAGCCGAGACAGGAGCGGCGCGGGGTTCATGCCATGAGATGCCATGAGATCCATGTCCATGCTGGACACATTCTGCGACAGAAAGATGCATGTGAAGCGCGAGACGCGTGTCCGGCGGTGCGGCGGAGTTCTACCTTTCCGCCATTTATTGTTGTGCTCATGCCACTCTTCTCTGTATGTTATGTGCTTTGATTTATGACCGCGCACACACAAGATATAAAGAGGGCGTGGCTAAAAGGCGGCTCTGCCCGCCCGGATGCCGCGCGCTCAAGCGGCACGAGGCCCCGGGGGTCCCGGCCGGGTCAGGTGGTCGAGGCGTCGAGCGTCTCCCGTGTCACAACAACAACGAAGCACGAGAGCGTGCACGACAGTGCACCCCGGACACAGTTATTGTTATGGTGTTATGGCTCTCTGGGCATAGCAGCCCATACCAACATGGACATGTGCATGTACGTGTGCATGTTATGGAGGTGTTATGGGCTTATGGCTGTTTGGGCATTGGGGCCGGACACCCATAACACGGCCCCAAACAGCCATGACACCCATAACATGTACATGTGCATGTTATGGGCTGCTATGAGAGAGCCGTCCACGGTGTTATGGCCCGAGAGGCCCGCCGAACAGCTCGCCGCTGGAATTTTTGCTTCGCGCGCTGCCGCGCGCGAGGTTCGGCATCGATCGCCAAATATGTTCTCTTTTGCCCTCAAGTTAAATTCAATAACATCAACCTGCCTCCTGAGGCTGAGGTTTGTTATGCTGGCTGCCATAACAACCAGTGGGAGGTGTTATGAGTGCTATGAGGTGTTAGTTATGAGGTGTTATGGTAGGGTTTGGGCTGTCCGAGGTTTGCCTCTCGCACCCCGTCTGTTTTCCTTTCCTTTTTTCTCTACAACACCCTCTCTTTTCCTCTCTCTTCCCGGGAAAACTCCGTGGAAATCGTCAAATTTTGGGCTCTGAGCCGAGTCTGAGGCTGGTTTGGCTTTGGGCCCAAAATCAGCCAAATTTTAGGCCAAATCGGCAAAATGCCGGGAATTTTGCGGAGAACCCGTGTTTCGCCGTCTATACCTGGAAATTACCCTGCGACCGCCTGGGTATTTTGTCGATTTCCTCAATTTTGCCTCAGATTTTGCCCCAGAGCCCAGTGCCCAGACCAGCTTTCAGACTCAGGCGTCAGGGAAACTCGCGAGTTTCCAGAATGGAGCACCACACCCACCTCTGTTTTTTTTAGCAATACCAAACAACTCTAGAGATTTTTGAAAACTCTAACACTGACACGTTTGTTTGTCTGTTTTCCGGAAACGCAAAGTGCTGGGGACCAATCCTTTTTGTTTGCCGGAAAACCTCGGACAGCCCAAGGTAGGTAGGGTGGGCATAACAGCCATAACAGTGATGGAGGTGTTCTGAGGTGTTATGAGGTGTTATGGGGTGTTATGAGCAGCCAGACATAACAGCCATACACCTGTTATTATGGCCGCTACCATTAACCTTGTCTGGGGTCAAACGACAGAGATGAAGAACATGAAGAACATTCATGGGCCTGCTCGCAAACACGGAATATGTCGAAGTGATCGCGGCTTCCTAGGCTCGGCGCTTCCGCTTGGCTCCGCTCGGCTCTCGCTCGCAGCGCTTGGTTTTTCGCTTTTTCCCTCTTTCATCTGCTAGTCGCCCCCACAATGGCCGCCGCCACCGTCGCCAGCGGCTTCGTACCTTACTTCAACTCGGGCAGCGGCTTTGAGGTGAGCGGCGTCATCTACGACATCGAGACGGACAGGCTTTCTACGCCGTCACAGACTTTCACGTTCTCGCTCGACGGCGTGGACCCGGCCTGCAGCTCCGGAGCTGGCGGCGCGGCCAACTCGTGTGGCATCCACATCCACGCGGGTACTTCCTGCGCCGAAGATGCCCTCGGCCACTATTACTCGACCGCGTCCGACCCGTGGTCTGCTGTCGCGTACACTGCCGACGAGGCGGACCAGGCGCAAGGCACGTTCTCGGTGGAGACCGGCCTGGCCGCGTCGGAGATTGACGGCCACACCTTCATCATTCACGCCTTCGACGGCTCGCGCATCGCCTGTGCCATCATCATGCAACCGCCACAGTTCCTCGAGGCACGTGGCTTTGTGCCGTACTTCTCATACTCTGGCAACCTTCAGGTCAGTGGAAGCATCGACCCGATCACCACCTCCCACCTCGCGGTGGCAACGCAGACGTTTACGTTCTCGCTCGACGGCGTGGACCCGGCCTGCAGCTCCGGAGCTGGCGGCGCGGCCAACTCATGTGGCATCCACATCCACGCGGGCACTTCCTGCGCCGAAGATGCCCTCGGCCACTATTACTCGACCGCGTCCGACCCGTGGTCTGCTGTCGCGTACACTGCCGACGAGGCGGACCAGGCGCAAGGCACGTTCTCGGTGGAGACCGGCCTGGCCGCGTCGGAGATTGACGGCCACACCTTCATCATTCACGCCTTCGATGGCTCGCGCATCGCCTGCGCAGTGATGACGGCTGGCTCTAATGGCGGTGGCGGCGGAGGCTTGTCGCCGGGCGACATTGCGGCAATCGTGATTGGCTCGGCATTCGCCGCGTTCCTCCTGGTGGCATTCCTCTACCTATTCTGCTTCCCGAAATCCCAGACGACAGAGCCGCCGAAGCCGCCGCAAAGGACGGCTGATGTTTGAGGAGCGAGCCGTGAGCGGCAAGAGAGGCAAAAGCCGCGCCGGGAGCTACTGGCGCTCGGGCGAAATATGTCCTCCTTACGGAAAAGTTGCAATCGCAGTCAGGAGGAATGTGCAATAAGGCGATGTCTGTGGCCGGGTGCTGGGTCTCTCTCTCGGCACACTCAGTCAGTGTGTACACACGTCTTTAAGAGTCTGTGTGCTTTGAGTGTGCTGCGGTGTGGGCTGGCGTGGGGGGGCTTGGGGGCTGGTGTGGCCTCTGTGCCTGTGTGGGCCCCTGTGGCGCGTCGGCCGTCGCCGGTGGCGGTGTGCGCGCGGTGCGGCGGGGGTGTGACAGTGGTGACTGTGTGTGTGTGTGGTCTGGTCTGTGCTAATCTCCCTCTCTGATCGTACCCCTACTGACGTATCTCTGCTATGCGTTTTGGACTGTGTTTTTTGGGGGGCGCGGCGCCGCCGGCTAGGGTTTCCGCAGACTCTCAAGGCCGCTTGACACAGATAGAGCCCGCAGCCACACACGGTGCGCGCGCGCACAACTAGAATAAGCGCGCAGCTCTGCTGCGCTTTTGGGTGTGACTCTGCCCCACCCGCCTCAGTCGAACACCTCGCACGCGACCGTCTCGCACTCGGATGCGGGCGCGATGCCGAGCGCCGCTTCGAGGAAGCCGAGCGACGCCCGCTCCACCCAGCCCGAGCCGCCCCACGGGAAGGAGTCGTCTCTGTCCGCCCAGCCGAGGTGGCCGCCGTGCGAGGTGACGGCGAAGAGGCAGCTCGGGTTGGCGCGCGAGCGCTCGATGGCGGAGAGCAAGCTGAGCCCGGGCACGATCGGGTCGTCGAACGCGTTGAGCAGGAGCAGCGGCGCGTCGATGAGCGGCAGCCGCTGGTCGCTGCTCGCGGCGGCGTAGTAGTCGTCGACCGACTCGTACCCGTACTGCCGGCGCGTGAGCGCCTCGTCGAGCTCGCGGATCGAGAGGGCGCTCGAGGCGAGCGCGTCGTCGGCGAGGAAGGCGCCGTCCGCCTTGTCGCCGCCGGTCGGGTCGAGCTTGTCGGGGCGCGAGAGGCCGTCCCAGTACGGCACCCGCAGAGGGGCGCCGCTCGCGTCGACGAACTGGTCGCGGGCGGCGCCCCACAGCGCCTGCAGCGAGCGGCCGAGGTTGCGGTCGTAGACGGCCTTGTGGAAGGGACGCTGGAGGTTGGCCGAATTGGCCGGCATGTCGAGCGGCGTCGCGAGCGAGCACGCCGCGCCGATGGCGTGAGACGCGTCGCCGGCGTGCGTGGTCGCCTGGTGCGAGACGAGGCTCTGCTCTTGAGGGGGCGATGCTCCGGTTCTGTCTGGCGCCTGCTGGGCGAGGCTAGACTAGACTTGAGATCGCACTGAGCTAGATCCTCCGTGCCCGGCGCCTGCTCGGCGAGGACGTTGTTGACGATGGTCCCGCTGTTCGACCAGCCGACGGCGGCGACGACGCCGCCTCCCCCCAGACGCGTCTCTCGCAGGTGTCTCACCGCGAGCCGCACGTCGTCGTTGGCTCCGCGGTACGCGCTGAAGAGGCGCGGAGACGTGACTGGAGAGCCGCCGCACGCGCGCATGTTGACGACGGCGACCTGCCAGCCGCGCTCCGCCGCCGTCGCAGCCATCGAGCGGACGTACGTGTCCTGCGAGCCGCCGCCCAGCCCCGAGGCGAGCAGCAGCAGCGGCCGGTTCTGCTCGAGCGGCGGAGGAGCGTCCACGAAGAGCGTGTCGGTGCGGGAGGTGTCCTCGGCAGCTCCCGCGACGGCGCCGCCGCTGAGCAGCGAACCCAGCGCGCCAACCTGCGGGTCGCGCGCACGCGCGCGCCTGATGCCGCACAGCAGGTCGACGGCGAGCGTGCCGCCGTCTGGCGTCGGCACGAGGAGGCGGTGGTACTTGACGGCGCGCGTGCGGCGAGCCTTTGCTGCCAGGATGGTGTGCACGTGGCCGTTTGAAAGCGCGCGCGGGTGCCTGTACCACGCGGGCCACGAGGCGAGCTCGGGCACGCTGCTCAGCACCTTTTGCACCAGCTCGTTGGACTCCGCGTGCACGCCCTCGAGCAGGTTGCCGTCCGCGCGGCGGCAGCCCGGCCCGAGGGCGCCGCGCCCGACGGGGCCGCGAAGAGTGGGCCATTTGAGCGCCGTGGCGGCAGCAGCGGGACCGACGACCATGAGAGATGCGCCGCGGCGCGGATTTTTCTTGCCTGCTCGCGACGCGTTGACGAATTACTGCTAGCTCGTTTATTCACGAGGCGACCCCAGGGAACCTGAGCTCTAGGTTTCCTAGGGGCGTCTACCCTTATAAGTCTCTCGTGTCGGCGCCGACGCTCTTGGTTTAACCGTAGAACGTCCCAGCCGAAATCCGCCCGCCGACGATCGATCAGTCCACAATCGTCGGCCCGCAGCGACCCGCAGCGATGGATGCCGCCGCCCCCCCGGCCCCTGCAGCTGACGCGCCGATGCACGACCGGCCTCCGTCGGATGGCTCTCCGGCCTCTCCGGCCGCTGACGCGGCCGCCCATGCTGCTGCCGATCCGGTCCCTCTCACGCTCAGCGATATCCGCACAAGCTACGACAACTTCGAGGTCGCCGGCTTTGGCCAGGTGCAGCCACCACCTGCTTGCCTCCATGTTCACGCTTCGCCCCCCCCTCCCCCCCCGCCCCCCCCCTTCTGACGCCGCCGTCTGACCTTAGGTGAGGGGCACGACTACCCGCCTGGAAGGCGCTCTCATCAGCAAGTCAATTGCAAACTGTCCCGCCATGCCCACCTACTCCCCTCGGGGCGTGATCGACGCCTTCGTCGGCGATCTGCCCTGGCCGTCTGGCTGCGGGCCTGCGCTCATCGTGCGGACGGTCGACGACGGTCTCCACTACGCTCTCACCCCGGAGGACGTGGAGAAAGCGTTGTCCAAAGCTGCCTGGAAGCGCGCCCAAATGGAGCTGCGCATTCTCCAGCTTCGTGCGCGTGTCGGAGCCGGCTTCTCCACTGTGCCCCGACTGGAGACCGAGCCGCCGACGGTTGGGACAGGCCGCTCCGCGCTTCATCGGGAGCTGTACCAACTTGAGAAGTTTGTCTGGCTCTCGACGCGGCTCGGCCAACCTTGGCATGGGGCGGTGGACCAGCTCGACACCGCTTTTCACAGCGCCCGAGATGCCTTCCGCCGTGAACGCCGGCAGCAACAGGCTGCATGCGTGGAATGCGTGGGCCGCAATGCCGCCGACCTCTTCGCTTGGAACAGCTCGGCGCACGAGAAGGCGACGCCCGTCTCGATTGGGAAGATGGGCGAGTGCGTGTGCGGGGCGACCGGATGCGGCTGCGAGACCCAGGCGTCGCGGCAGCCGGAGGAGGAGCAGTCGCTCAACATCTCGGCGCAGACAGCGCTCGCAAAGCTGATCCGCCGCTGCAAAGTCATCCTGTGGCCTGCTGCATCTATTGCGTGCCCCATGCATCGGCGCGGCCCAGGAAGGGCCCCGCGAGACGGTGATGTGGACACCGTTTGCACGTTGTGCGCGCCGTTGGGCCCGCACGCCCTCCCGCCAAAAGAGGATGTACCGCATGTCCCCGGGGACAAGGTTCCTGTGAGAACAAGTCGTAGGCGAGTAAAGGGCAGCGGTCACGCCGCGGTCGGTCGTGACGGCGCATCCTCGAAGCCAGTCCCCTGTGCGGGCTGCCTCAGCTCGCCGCCCGACGTATAGGTGCGTGGGATGGAGAGGGGCCGCACCACGCAGACTGCAACCGCGGTGGGTTGAGCGTAACGACCGTGTTCCAAAAGGCTTTGTCGACGAAGCGAAGGAACACGGTGCTGGTGGAGAGAAGGGCGGTCAACGTGCGGCAGGCGTCGACCAGGGTCTCCATGCGGACATCCTGGTAGCGCAGAGGCGTGACTGCGAAGAGGATGATCAGCGATATGACCTCTGGCGGGAGCTCGGTGAGGTTGTACCGGGGCGGGAACTTGAGCTCGTGCGCGATCCGAGCCGGCGTCCGGCGAAAGACCCGATCCAACATCGAGCCGACGAGGTAAAAGCTGTCAATCGAGGCCGCATAACTAACTAACACGGTCCGCGGATTGCGCCGACGTCGGCCTTGCTTCGGTCGCTGTCCCGCGCTCGCCTCGCAGAGCCATGGCATCCTACAAGGCGCTCGCCAACAAGAACAAGGAGAGGCTTGCCCAGCAGTCCAAAGGCGACGGCAAGAAGGTGGAAGATCAGCCCCACTACGGTGGTGCGCTCGACTTGCTGATCATCTCGAGCACGACGGGCAACCCATACAGTCTCCTCTTCAAGACGGAGCAGACCAACGGCGCTGCATTCCTGCAATCGTGGCTGCCATTCATCAAGAAGATGAAGCTCCCAGGCACCAACGTCTGGGCGTTTACGCTCGACTACGAAACCATGCAGTGGATGCAGCTCGATCAAAACGGCGAGGCCAACAGCTGGCCCCTGGGCGAGTTCCTTGCCCAGGATGAGGTGCGAACCATGCTGCTCGACCCAGCGTGCACCAAGTCGCTCACATTCCGTGAGTTCGTCAACGGGCCGAACATCTCCAAGTCGACGGCGATCTCGAACTCGGACAACTGGACTGGCGCGCCGGCCGCCGAGGACGATGCCTCCCTCGACGACATCCCTTCATCGACGGACGCTTTCACCGCCGACGGCCCTGGGCCGTCGAGCGCGGCCCCCGACGGCCTGCACGTGATCGAGGTACAGAAACGGGGGCTGCCGCACGCTCACATCCTCATCTATCGGCCTTAGGCGCGGAGCCATCGCGCACGCCCGTATCGCGTGCGGCTCCGAGGTCTCCCGCCGAGACCGGCTCGGGGCGGCGCGTGGCCGCACGCCGCCGTTGAGGAGGCGATAGGAGAGGGGAAGGCGCCGGACACATCGAGCGAGCGCTGACGTGTAAGGTGTCTGCGCTGCTCCGGTGCGTGGGGTTCTGCCTCCCCCCTTCTGTGTGGCGAGGTGTTTGCGGCGCGATGCCCGATCGTGCGCGATAGCCTCCCACTGTGCGTGGTGTGTCGGTGTGTCGGTCGTCCGGAGCGTGTGGCGGCGCCGTTGCATGCAGCGACTCTGCTCCACGTGCCGACGACTGTGGACTGACGTGACTGACTGGTAAATGCTTGCGATGCCGATGGATGATCTCCGACAACCCAAAACCAAAATGCAAATGCGGAGTGGCCCCCCTGTGGCGTGCAGATCCTGCGTCTCTCATGCCCGAACAACTGACGGGTCCCGTCGCAGGTCCACACTAGTGCTGTGAATAAACAGCGACTCCAAATTTTTTTGGCACATGCTCGCCAGACTCGCTGGAAGCTCTCGAGGCCCCGCCGCGCGGGCGGTCCGGTCCCTGTCGTCGGCGCTCGGCGTCCCGCTGCCCGTCGCTCCGGCTGCCGAGGTCAAGCCTGGCCGCACGGCGCAGGCATTCTACCGCAACCTGCCCGTCTCGCCGAAGAAGCTGCGCGTGGTGGCGAACCTCACTCCCAAGCTGTACTGGCGGGAGGCGATGATGCAGCTCGAGTTTTGCCGCAAGCAGATGGCCGTCATGGTCAAGAATGCGATCGAGTCGGCCGCCGGCAACGCCGAGGCGCAGGGCCTCTCTAAAGAAAGATTAGTCGTGGGTGAGCACGCCGGCCCAGGCCCAAGCCGCCCGCACACACGGCCGCCGCGCGCGCGAACGGCCTCGGCATCGACCGACTCCGTCGCCCAACGCCGCCCGCCCGCCGCCCTGCGCCTGCAGACGAGGTTGTCGTCAACAAGGGGAAGCACTTCAAAAAGATGGACATCAAGGCGAGGGGGAAGACGGGGATCCGCAAGACGTACTTTTCGCACCTGCGCGTGGTCCTCCGCGAGGTTGCCGAGGAGGAGGTCGGCCGCACGCAGCACTTTGGAAAGTGGCGGCCCGGCTCGAAGCTAAACCAGCTGCTCGCGCTGCCGTGGGCGGAGCGAGTCAAGCACCTCCCGCGATATAAGCCCCTCCCAGGCTACGACCCGCACGGGTGACGCCGGGCCGCCGGAATGTGACGAGATGTGGTATGGGCCGACAGACTGGACAGAGATAGAGCGGATCACCGCGTGTCTCAAGCCGTGTCTCACTGGACACTGCGGCCGCGGTGCGGTGCGGCCTCGATCGAGTTTCCCTGCTCTCCGTTTGAGAGTTTCACGTGGTAGAGTATTATTCGAGCCCTTTTGAGTTCGCTGCTTTTGAGTTCGCTGCTAAGGCTTGCGCGCACACTCTATCAATCTTGAGTCTATCTCTCTCACCTATCTGCTGCCCACCGAACCCCTGCGCAGTGCAGAGGCTAGCGAACGCGCGCTTCCTGAATCCTCTCGAGACTCCTCTCCGCTCTCGGGACTCGGCTCTAGCGCGTAGCGGCGGTAGCGCCCCTCCCCCCAAGGCGCAAGGGCGGCGCTTACCGCCGGCGCTTGTGCCGCCATTGCCACTTTGGGGGCACAAGATTGTGGAGATGTGGAGCTGGAGGTGCGCACGTGCCCCGGCGTGTCGCCCGCCACGCTGCAGCGGAGGTTGGTGTCGAGTCAGCGATCTCATGCTGTCATGCAGTCCCACTCCAAGCCCGCTCCCCACACCCCACAAGCTCCCCCGTCCCTTCTTCTCTCCCAAGCCAGCCAGCTCAAAAGGAGGGTCTCGGAGAGCTGACCGAGTACGGCGCCGTGCCGTACCGCGCCTCCCACGTGTCGAGCGCCTGCGGGTGGGGGAGGGAAGGGAGGGAAGGGAAGGAAGCATCCACAGGCGCCGCCCAAGAGTCGAGCCCCTCTGGGAGGGTGGCGCGCCGTGAGGGCAGCCCGCCTCCGCCTCCCGCCTCCCTCCCGCCTCCCCCTCCCGCCTCCCT
>NW_005195661.1:13957-18723 GCF_000372725.1 Emiliania huxleyi CCMP1516
GAGGGGAAGAAGGGCCCGGAAAGAAGGGACAGCCTCTTGCCGAACTTGACGCGCCGGGCGCCTCCCCCCGCCCCGACAGCGGGAGGGGCCGTGGGGCTGCGGGCGGGCGCGGGGCTGTGGGGAGCGGGAGCGGAGCGGGCCAGGAATGGCGGTGACTGCCCCCCGCCAGATCGAGGCGCGCCAACAGGTCGAGGCGCGCCACCCGCAGAGGTGCGCGCCGCCGCCGCCGCCGCTGGGGCCATCGAGGCCGAGCGGGCTGCGGCTGCGGCTGCGGCTCCAGCCTGCCCCGCGCCTCGCCTCGCCTCGCGGCGGCCCGCGAGCCGGCCCGGCCGCGGGCGCCTCGAGGGGGCGCACGTCGTGAGCGGCTGCGCGGCGGCCGACGCCGCCAAGCTCGTCGACCTCATCAGCGACCTCGAGCTCGATTGCGGCGGGGCCCGCGGGGCGGGCTACCAGCGCGCGGCCCTGGCGCCGCTGAACCTGACGGCGTTGTCGTCGCGAGCCATCACGCCGCAGCGTTTGCGCCTTCCGCAGCCGCACCAACTGCTGCCACCGCCCCGGCTGCCGCCGCCTCGCCGCAAACTTCGCTAGCGAGCATAGGGTCAGCTGGCAGGCCCGCTGCCGCGCTGGGATCTCTGCACCCGGCCATTCCAACGGCCAGGCCGCTTAGCTGATTGGCTAGACTAGCGGCATACCTCCATCTTGACACAGTCTGGGAACGCGCGAGAGGGATTTTTGAGATATGAGAAGATTCCGCGCTCCCGCCTTACAGTAAAAAGAAATTTCGTGTCGCCACCCGAACCTCACCTGCGCGCGCTCGCGGCGCGATCTCGTAAGGCCGCGAACAAACACAGTTATCAAACACACTTCTGCCCGCGCAATCAATTTCTCGCGCTCTGTGTGCCGTCTGCCGAGTGTCTCAGCAACTCAGGTGCTTGGTTTGGGTCCCAAAAGCCAAATCAGCCAAATCGGCAAAATAGTAAATACCGGTGTATTTTGCGGATATGTATGTAACTGTAGAAAGATTTAGGTTTGGGGCAGAGCGAGTGGGAGAACTTTTCGGCGGTCGTGGAGGTCGTGGAGGTCGTGTGGAGTGGCGAGTCACGCTCGTGCGGACAGCATCGACACCTGGAAATACATAGCTGGAAAATACCCGCGTAGTTTGCCGGTTTCCTCGGTTTCGCCTCAGATTTTGCTCCAAACCAGCTCTCAGGGAAACTCGAGAGAGAGTTGCCAGAATGGGGAGCAGAATGGAGCACCAAACACCCTCTGGTTTCCCTGGAAACTTCCGGAAACTCAAAGTGCTGGCTGGGGGGACCCTCTGGTCTCCACAACTCCATCGAGCATCGTGCGTCCCGTTGATTGAGATGGCGAAACTGCGCAGTGCGAGATGGTCTAAGTTTGGGATCGCTGGGGGCACCCATTAATTCATTCCCTGCCCACGGCGAGATTGCCGAGATGTGCCATTTCCCCGAGGTTTTCATAAGAGGGGGGTCACACGTCGAACTTTTCCTAATAGCAGCTTCCAACCAGGCCATTTTACCCGCTGCTTCCCACAGGCGAGAAACTGAACGCGAGCGCGCAGCGGTCAGTTACGGGCCCGGCAGCAATGACTGCGCGTGGCATGCAGGCTCCGGGCACGGTCGTCGCGGACGCCGATCAGGCCGGCGAGGCGCAGCGGCCGCAGGTGGAGCCGCAGCCGCAGCGCAAGCAGCGCCGCCGCCGCATGTCGCACAACCTGCAATTCAAGCTCAAGCTAGTGAAGCTAGCCCTGGCTAGGCCTCAGGGCCATCGCATCAAGCCAGTCTGCCGCGAGTTCCCAGAAGTGGAGCCGGTGCCCGACACCGCCCCCGCCCCGCACTTGCCCACTTGCCCCCTCCGCGCTTCCCAAGTGGCTAATGTGTACGAGCCCTCCAATAGGTTCAGCTGCGTAAATGGATTCGAGCGCTCGAGGAGCAGGCGCGGCAGTCGATGGGGGAGTGCGACAAGACGATCCCTGCGGCATCAGCGGTGCCGATCGCGCAGCCCGTGCCGTGTGTGCCAGTCGCGGTGCCTGCCGCTCTCCGGCATTACTATCCGCCCGCACATCTGCTCTATGGCATGATGCCCCTGCCGGTGCTTTCACCGACGCCCACATTCACTGGCGCAGCAACCCTCGCGGGGCACCCCTTCGTCGGCCCCATCTTCGCCGCCCCTCCCTGTGCCGCGCCTGCCATCGCCGCCAATGTTGTTGGGGCTGCCGCCGCTCTCTTTCCTGCGTTGCCGTCCCCAGCGAAGCCGCAGCCCCTCGCTGGCACGCGGGCCTCCCTACCCTCCTCCCCTGCCCGCACTCGCAAAAGTTCCCCGCCCCATCCCCAACCGGCCGCAGCGAACGATGGTTTTTCAGCTGATTTAATCCCTCCCCTGTCCTCTCGACTGCTTCCACTCTTTACATACATAAACACCTCCGGTGCTTTCCTGGCCGCTTCTCCGGGCCCGCCGAGCGGCAAATGAAAACGTTACTTTGCCGAAAGCGGGGCGTGAACATAACGACTTTTATTTACTGCGATGGCAGAGACGGCCGAGCCTCACCTCTACTCTATTACAGCTGGTGGTCACGGGCACAGCATGGATGGGTTGTGCGGTCGGAGGTGGTGCTTGCAGTGGCGCATTCAAGACAACTGTGCTGTGCCTGTGCTCACAGTCGGAAGATCTTGCTCTGGAGGGCTGCATCACTGAGCCTGCCTTTGGGTCATGAGGGCAGGCAGGGGCCAGGCATCTCCTTCCTGTGGTGCATTCTTGGCAGCCAAGGAGCAAAGCACGCGGCCCTGGCTAGCTGTGGTGTAGCTGGGAAGCCATGCTAAAGATGCGGGACCCACACTAAATGTACTGCAGCTGCCCGCACCTAAAGTAAATAAATAAAAACGGACACCTCTACTGTGAGATGGGTAAAAAGGAACAGGTCCCCGCCCTTGCGATCTTTGTGCAGGGTTCTTTGTGGGTGTGGTCGGCGACTAGCCGGGGTCGTCCTCCCGATGGGGGACTAGCACTAGCCGTCTTCCACATGCACATCTCATGGTCCCTCGCGCCTCGGGTCCCTGCTGCTCCTAATGCTAATCTCTTCGTACATCCTCCTGCTGATCTCCGCAAAGTCCTGCTCCCTCCCTCTCGTCTCGCCCTGCGCGTCTGCTCCGCCTCCCCGTCGTCTACCCTGCGTCGTCTGGCGACGGGTCCTCCATAGTAGAGGTCGCCGCCCTCCTCGTGCCTCTTCCCAACGCTCCCTCGGCGGCCGATGCCGTCTGCTCCGACTCCCCCGTCCCCGGATCTGCCCTGCTCTCGGCTGCGCACCTAAAGTGAACTAAATGTGGCGCTAATTGGAGATAAAACACCCTAAATATGTGCTAAATACCGGCTTTATGTATACTAAGTTTGCGCTAAAGTCGCGCTACGGCTCTATATACGCACTGCTCGAACACACACTAAATAGGTAATAGCGCACTAAATTACGGACTAAACTATCACTAAAGCTCATTCACACGCACTAAACTTAGACCCAAGCGCCCTTCGTCCTTCGATAATATCTCGTGTGTCTCGCGCGGGTGTGTGTGGTGACTGGTGTGTCGAGCTCGATCGAGCACTCGAGACACGAGAGCACACGTCTCCCTCTTGCGGAGTTGGGGTTTTATAGGAGATTGTACGCCACACAGCTCAGATATAGAGACAGGCACAGGGGAGACGGCGAGACGGGCGGAGATACTCGCACTACGGCGTACTCGGTTCGTACTGCGGCTCTCTGACTACATGGCTATTACGCGCGGTCCGCCTCACTGCTCACATGGCGACTTTCACATGAAATTGCATGCCTCGCCGAGTTGGGGGCTGGGCAGGTGACGGGCGACAATTTTGCGCCGCCGGCATCGAACCCTCCCTGCCTACCCCAGCGACGTTGCCGACGCTCTGGATATCTGGAGCGAGTCGGCTACAGGCCGAAGCCCGGCACAATTTTGGTGCGGCTCATTCATGGTTGACGGGCGCGGGCGCATGTGGCCCTCGGCGCCCGCGCCCGAAAGCACGGCTCACTTCATCGGCGTCATTTGGGGGCCTTGAGGTTGGAGATGTCGCCCATCGCCTCAGCTGCGGCCTCGAGCTTGGCCGCCTCCGCCTCGAGCTTGGCTGCCTCCGCCTCGAGGGCCATCGCCTTGAGCTCCGCGTCTGAAGGCGCAGCGGCCGCCTCCTCCTCCTCCGCGGCTGGCTCCGCCTGTGCCTCAGCCACCTCCTCGACAGCGTCGGCCGCCGCCGCCGCCTCGCCAACCGCCGCGTCCTCGCCCTCGTCCTCCTCCCTCGCGGCCGCAACAGCTGCCGCTTCTGTTGGTGCGGCGGCGGTGACAGCGGCAAACGGCTCTGCGCCTTGCTCCGACCTCGCCGGTGGTGGTGCCGGTGCCGTCAACCCGCCGTCTGAGCCCTCCCCCCCTCCTCCGAGAAGCTCCTCGTACAGCTGCGCCGCCTCGTCCACACCCTGCTCCTCTCCTCCCGACACGGCTTTGAAGCCTGCAAAACCGGCGGCGGCGACGACCGCGGCGCCGGCTGCGATTGGAGCAACCCGAGCCGCGACTGCAGCAGCCTCTGCCACGGCGTCGCCGCCACCAGACTCGGCCGGCGGCTGCGCGGGCTTGGTGGCGGGCGCGAGTGCGCCGAAGAGCTGCAGAGTGGACGGCGCCTCTGCGGACTCGGGCGGGGCGGCGGCTTTCGGCGGCGCGACCGCCACGGGCGCGGCTGCCGGGGCGCTGTCG
>NW_005195660.1:0-1251 GCF_000372725.1 Emiliania huxleyi CCMP1516
AGGCCTAACCCTGGGGGAGCTGGGGAAGAAGCGGGTTACAAGGTTGTGGCGGCCGCCCCCGCTGCCGCCGTCGCCCCCTCGACCCCCTTTGCCGCCGGCTTCGGCAATGGCGTCCTCGGCTCCGCCTCGCTCATAGCCACCGGAGCGGACGCCGTGACCGCCGCCGCAACCGCCGCCGCCGTCGCCTTCACCTCCATCCCCCCCACCGATGCACCGCCAGATGGGGGCGACGCCGCAGGCTGGCGAGCTCGCGATCCGGCGGGCCTCCCGCCGGGCCAACCGGACGAACAGGCGAGGGGGGCACTCGCCGCCACCATCCCCGCCACCGCGATGATTGCCGCCCCCGCCGCGGCCGGCCCTTGCACCGAGGATGAGGCGGGGCACCGTGGGGCCTGCCCCTTGGACCGGGGGGGCCCTCTCCCATCGCTTAAGACACTAATGGCGGGGGCGTCGGCTTCCGCCGCGGTGGACGACACCGAGCGGACACGGAGGTTCAGGCCGATGCGCCCAGAGGTGAGAGAGAGCTATCAGCGACGACTAGTGCTGCCGGAGAAGTACGGGGGAGGCTGGCGCCCGCCGTTGAGAGCGGACCTCGAGCCCGTGGGGGAGGAGAGCTCGTTCGGAGACTCCGGGATGCGGAGCGGGTGGTCCCGCACCCAGTCGCCTAGCTCCGATG
Source organism: Emiliania huxleyi CCMP1516 (assembly GCF_000372725.1). Taxonomy (NCBI): domain Eukaryota; phylum Haptophyta; order Isochrysidales; family Noelaerhabdaceae; genus Emiliania; species Emiliania huxleyi. The sequence goes on from NW_005195660.1 coordinate 677, forward strand.
GCGGCGGGACCCAAGACCTCGGAGAAAGCTCCGCCGACGAGAGCGGCCCGCCGGCCGACCCTAGCTGCCCGCACCACCAGGCCTCGGACCTGAGTAACATCCCCACGGGGCCTGCATTATCGCCCCCCGCCTGAGGCCGGAGGGCCCCAGGGGGGGCTTGGGGTCAGCTGTCGGAGGAGGTGAGAGACGAGCTGACGCGGCCTCTGCGGGTAGAATCGGGACGTACGGACGAGCCGAGGACGATAGAGAGACCGCGGGGGCGGGCACGAGTCCTCGACCGAAGAGAGCCGGCCTCACTTCACGGGGAGGGGCGGCGTGGCGATCCAGTGCCGCCGCCCTCGCCCGAGGAGTTGGGCATGGGACCACCGGAGGTGGAGTCAACAGGAGCAGGCAGAGTGGGCGAGACGGCGGCGGGGCCGCGGCCGAAAAAGGCTAGGAGGGGGGGTCGGGCCCCGCATCCGTTGCCCAACCAGCGGAAAGCGAGTGGGGGGAGGACCGAGGGGATAAGAGGGCCCCTCCAGACCGAGGGGGGGGAGGCCAGACCGGGAAGCCTCGAGGGGTGACGTCGAGTGAGG
>NW_005195659.1:0-1251 GCF_000372725.1 Emiliania huxleyi CCMP1516
CGCGCCGATGAGTTCGACGCGGTCGGGGGGGCCTGCGGAGAGGCCAGCGAGATGGCGATCGCTGTACTTCATGGCGCCCTCAAAGTGGGGCTGGCTGACAAGCCAGAGGTCGATACTCTGGACGACCCATAGGATGCCACGAATGCCTGAAGGTTGTGTGTGTGTGTGTGTGTGTGTGTGTGTGTGTGTGTGTGTGTGTGTGTGTGTGTGTGTGTGTGTGTGTGTGTGTGTGTGTGTGTGTGTGTGTGTGTGTGTGTGTGTGTGTGTGTGTGTGTGTGTGTGTGTGTGTGTGTGTGTGTGTGTGTGTGTGTGTGTGCGAGCCGCCCTGAACGCCACGAGCGCGCCGCGAGCGCCGTAGCGCCGGCGAGCGCCGTCGGCAGCGCGCGACCGCCACCCAAAAGTGGAGGTACATCAGGAGTCGGTCGCAGCCGGCCTGTCGGCCGACGGGCCGCCGGCCGCCGCCGCCGCCGAAAGAAAGAAAGAAAACAAACAACGCAAGGGAGGGATGGGAGGACTTGGAGCACTTGGAGTGCAGCGGAAAAAGAAAAGAAAGAAAGAAAACAGGCAACCCAAGGGAGGGATGGGAGGACGGCACGCCGCCACCACACAGGGATTTTAAGGAGAGGGGTGTGGTGCGCTAGCCGTCGCCCACCCTTGGGCGTCCGCCTCTTCCTATCTCTCTTCGCAGTCTCTCGCCGACTCTCGCTGCAACCTTCATGCAGGGGAGGGACTTCTTTCCGCCAGAGGGGCTTGCGCTCGTAGAATTCTTTCCGCCGCGCAAAAATTCTGTCGCCTCGGTGAGGTGTTCTCACGATGGACTTAGACGCGTACAGCAGCTTCGTCGCGCTCGACGTCGAGGCGTCGAAGCCGCTCTTCACCGCCGGCCTCATCGCAGGCACGCAGTACGCGGACACGGAGGACGCGCCACCCCGTCGACCGAGGCACGGCCTCGAGGTGCTCAAGCGGGGCGTGCAGTTCTGGGACACGTCGAGCCTGGTGGCGCCCGTCTCGTTCGTCGCGCACCTGGGCGATGTCCTCGCGCCCGAGGCCGCTGGCGCCCTTGCCGGCGCGCTCGCCTCCTACGGAGAGGTGGTCGCCCGTTGCAAGAGGCCGCAGTTCCACGTCGCCTGCGGCAGCAGCGACCTGCTCGCGCTCGGGCCGAAGGGAGTGGGCGCGGTCGCGCCGCTCCGGCCTGCGCCTCCCGCCGCCTCCTACTACGCCTTTGCGCCCGTCGCCGGCTGGCGCGTCCTC
>NW_005195658.1:0-1251 GCF_000372725.1 Emiliania huxleyi CCMP1516
CGCGTGCCAGGCGTCCGGGACGGCCGGGTATCGGCTCCGTACTTTGAGCCCTCTTGGGCCACCCTCGCGTCCACCGGCCGGCAGAGCACCGCTTGGGCGACTCAGACGGCCCGCCCGACCAGCGCGTTCGATCGTGCCGCCCCCACAGCGTCAGTGGCGTGCGTGGGGTGGCAGGCGGCGTCAGCGCAGCCCCTCGTGGGGGTGCCCACCGCTCTCCTCTCACCGCTCCCCCCCGCCCGTGGCACCCCACACACTCGTCCCTCCTCAGGGGCGCAAGGCGGCACGGCACGTTCAGCGCTTGCCTCGGCCCACCTCGCCTTCACGCCCGCCACCGCGACCAAGGAGGTGGCCTCGGCGGCCCAGATGAAGCCCGTGCGGCTCGTTTGGGAGCCGCATGCCGTCCCTCTCTCGCCGGCGCTGCTCACCACGCCAAAGCCTACGCCGAGGAACCCGTCGCGCCCGTCGCTCACGAGCTGGTGGCTCGCATCGACCGAGCCGTCCAGCTTTCTCACGCCCTGCCCACGATCAAATTCGAGACGACCAACATCCGACCACAAAAAGGCCCGCGCGTGCTGCGCGGGCCGGCGAGCGACTAGCGAGCCAACCTGCTAGTCTCCTCTCAAAACTCACTTGTGGTTGACCGCGCGGCCAGCGACACTGAAGAGAAAAGAATTCACCAAAAAAATTCAAGGTAAAATCCAGGCGGCGTGCCGTCCTCCCATCCCTCCCTTGGGTGCTCCATTTTTTTATTTTTCACGCGACAGGGGCAAGGCGCGGCCGCGGGCGACGAAAGAATTTTAGGATCCAGTAACACCATCTAACAAACAAATCGCGACGGCGGTAAAACTCCCTCCCTCTCACCCACCATCCCCCCCCCGCTCGCCCTCCTCCACGAGCCGGCCGCGCTGCTCGGCTGCGATCATCGCACCGTCGCGCTCGTCTTCCCCGGTCCGCGTCGTCGTGTCCGTGATCAGATCGATGGCTTCAGCAAAGGCGACGCGGATCGGCGTGTACTCCATGCCGAGCTCGCGCTTCGACTTTCCCGCGTCGAAGCACAGCGTCCCGCTCACGGCAGTGCGGACCAGGTCCGTCGGCGCCGTGGGCGGCCGGCCAGAGACGAGGTTGGCCCACGCGGTCATCGTGCGGGCGCTCAGCCGCGCCACCCACGCCGGGATCTCAAAGGCGGGCGCTGGCTGGCCGGACAGCTCGGCGATGAGGGCGTAAAAGGTGCGCGTGGACAGCCTCTGGTCG
>NW_005195657.1:0-1251 GCF_000372725.1 Emiliania huxleyi CCMP1516
GGAGAGATATATGAGTAAGATGTGGGATAGGAGAGAAAAGATGGAAGAGAATAAGAGGAGAGTGTAGGGCGACGATAATGGAAGTGGGGATAGAAGAGGAAGATTAGGAGAGTGGGACGTGAATAGAAAAGGACGGCGAGGATTGAGAGAATGGAGAGAGGGGAGGAAAAGCATGAAAGGAAGGAGGAGAGGGGGTCATAAGGAGGCAAATGGGTGGAAAATGAAGATAAGAAAAGACCAAGGCTGCCATTGTTTCACTGAAAGGGACCTCTCATTCGCTCGTCCGCACCCGTCACCGCTCACGGAGTGCTCCGCGTGCCGCCACTGGCCGCCGCCGGCCGCCGGCCGCTCACGGTAACGGAACAGTGTTACTACTCCGCAACATTGAGCTGGATCAAACTGAATAGTGCTCCTGAAAGCCCTCTCTCTGGGCTCTGCCACACAGTAGCAGCTCACGACTAGCAGCTGCTGTGGCTGTATTTGTAGCCATTTTTAGGCTTCAACTGGTCCCAAAATAGTAGCAACACCTCATGAAAATCAGTCAAAAAAGCCCCAAAAAATCGGCGCCTGCGGCGGGCTACCTGGGGCTGCGCCCCAGACCCCCTTGACTGGGGGGACCCCCCCCAAGAGCACCCCCGTCGCCCCCGGGGGCCCGTCGACTACCCAGGGGCAGTTTGTGACGCGCACTGCGTCAGAGCGTGCACGCGCTGGAAGGACACCTTCCTACTGGCCGTACGATCAGGTCGTCACTGAATGCCGAAGACTAAGGCCGCGAGCTATGCAGGCGGTCAGTTGAGAAGCATGGCACGGTCAGCAGCGCCGAAAGGATGTCGCAAGGCGTGATAGCATGGCCGCAAGTACGGAATTCCCATGAAACAAGTAAAAAATCGATGAAAAAAGGAAAAATGCCAAAAAAATCGGCGCCTGCGGCGGGCTGGGGGACCCCATCTCCCCCCCGCATGGGTACCCCCTAGGGCCCTCGCCTCCCCCCAGAGGGTGCAGGTGGACCTCGTGGTTTTTGTTGTTTTTCGGTGAGGCAACTGGCATTTCTCGCGAAATGCGAAAATCATCGATCCGTTCAATTTCCCATTCGTGGCGTGGAGACTGGAGGCTGCCATCTGCCTTCAGAAGCATGTTCCCTGATGTGGGCAACCGGCGTCTAGACCGCTGCTGTGACCTCGCGGCTGCTGCGCGTCGCGTGCGGCAGGGAGGCGGGGTCGGGGATCGAGACGTTCCACAAATCGCGCTCGA
>NW_005195656.1:0-1251 GCF_000372725.1 Emiliania huxleyi CCMP1516
CGTGGTCGGCGTGGGGGGCGGGCGGCTGTCTCTGCCGCCACCTAGAGTGAGCCTGGTCTTGCTCTTCGTCTACCTGAGCCTGGTTTCGTGTTCATCCTCGTGGTGGGCGTGGGGGGCGGGCGGCTGTCTCCGCCGCCACCTAGAGTGAGCCTGGTGTCGCTCTTCGTCTACTCGAGCCTCGTCTCGTGTTCCTCCTCGTGGGCGGCGTGGCGGGCGGGCGGCTGTCTCCGCCGCCGCCTCGAGTGAGCCTCGTCTCGCTCTTCGTCTACTCGAGCCTCGTCTCGTGTGCCGCCTCGTGGGCGGCGTGGCGGGCGGGCGGCTGTCTCTGCCGCCGCCTCGAGTGCGTCTCGTCTCGCTCTTCGTCTACTCGAGCCTCGTCTCGTGTGCCACCTCGTGAGCGGCGTGGCGTGGCGGGCGGCTGTCTCTGCCTCTGCCTCGAGTGCGCCTCGTCTCGGGCGGCTGTCTCCGCCGCCGCCTCGAGTGAGCCTCGTCTCGCTCTTCGTCTACTCGAGCCTCGTCTCGTGTGCCGCCTCGTGGGCGGCGTGGCGTGGCGGGCGGCTGTCTCTGCCGCCGCCTCGAGTGCTTCTCGTCTCGCTCTTTGTCTACTCGAGCCTCGCCTCGTGTGCCACCTCGTGGGCGCCGTAGCGGGCGGGCGGCTGTCTCTGCCGCCGCCTCGAGTGAGCCTCGTGTCGCTCTTTGTCTACTCGAGCCTCGTCTCGTGTGCCGCCTCGTGGGCGGCGTGGCGGGCGGGCGGCTGTCTCTGCCTCAGCCTCGAGTGCGCCTTGTCTCGCTCTTTGTGTACTCGAGCCTCGTCTCGTGTGCCACCTCGTGGGCGGCGTAGCGGGCGGGCGGCTGTCTCTGCCTCCGCCTCGAGTGCGCCTCGTCTCGCTCTTCGTCTACTCGAGCCTCGCCTCGTGTGCCACCTCGTGGGCGGCGTGGCGGGCGGGCGGCTGTCTCTGCCGCCGCCTCGAGTGAGCCTCGTGTCGCTCTTTGTCTACTCTTGCCTCGTCTCGTGTGCCGCCTCGTGGGCGGGGTGGCGGGCGGGCGGCTGTCTCTGCCTCCGCCTCGAGTGCGCCTTGTCTCGCTCTTCGTCTACTCGAGCCTCGTCTCGTGTGCCACCTCGTGGGCGGCGTAGCGGGCGGGCGGCTGTCTCTGCCTCCGCCTCGAGTGCGCCTCGTCTCGCTCTTTGTCTACTCGAGCCTTGTCTCGTGTGCCGCCTCGTGGGCGGCGTGGCGGGCGGGCGGCTGTCTC
>NW_005195655.1:0-1251 GCF_000372725.1 Emiliania huxleyi CCMP1516
CCGACCTGTCCGACATCAAGCTGCCCGGCGGCTGCTTCATGCCGGTCGTGGACCGCTTCAAATATCTTGGGAGCTACCTCAACCGCGACTGCAGCGACGGGCTCGACGTCGACAGCCGGATCGAGTCGGCAGGCCGAGCTTTTGGCGCTCTTCGGAAGTGCCTTTTCAGCTCGAGGGACGTCTCGTTTGCCGCCAAGCGCGCGGTCTACACCTCGCTCATCCTCTCCATCCTGCTCTACGGGTGCGAGTGCTGGGCGCTCACCGAGCGCCTCCTCCACCGTCTCCGCGTCTTCCACGCACAGTGCGTGCGTGCGATGTGTCGTGTCACTCGCAAGCACGTGTGGGAGCACCACATCACGACTGGCGAACTCTGCGCCAGGCTAGGTCTCGACTTCATCGACTACTACATCGACCGACGCCGGCTGGGCTGGCTCGGGCATGTCAGCAGGATGGATTTCAATCGCCTACCTCGTCGCATGCTCTCATCGTGGGTGCCTCACGGCCGGCCGATCGGGTGCCCCAACATGACGTTTGGGCGCAGCATCCGCACCGCGCTCGACAAGTTCCACATCGACCGCTCGAGGTGGCCCGAGCTCGCCGCCGATCGCTCGGCCTGGCGCCAGGCGCTGGAGAACAGGCGCCCGCCCGACGCCTTCTTTGCCATGCCAGCGAGGGCTAGGCCGCCCTCCCCGCGCATTGCGCGCACTAAACCAGTGCGCTCATGCTTGGCGAGAACCAATGCAGCGATGGACAGCTCGCTACAGGCGCTCGCGGGGTCGTGAGTGGGGGTCCCCACCGCTGCCCCTCTGACTAAACTTTTGTCTGTGGTGATGCCTTTCCCTGAGAACGCACACAACGCCTCGTGTGTAATGCCCTGTGTTTCCGCGAGTGCGTGTGCCCCGTCGTCCATGCTAGGACGTGTGTAACACTGACTGACTGACTTCTTTGGCCCGTTTTTCACTTTTTTGTGGGGCAGAGACAGGCTGCAGCCGCGCGAGCAGCTTCACGCGCCGCCATGAAGGTGAGCGCCGCAGCTGCGGCCGCGGCAGTAGTAGTGGCGGCGGCGGGCGCCGCCGCCGCACACCGCCCACTCGCCCTTGGCCGGCTCCTGCTCGTCGCTGCGCGCCGTCGCGCGCCGAGCCGGCCGGGGCCCGTTTCTCTCACGTGCTTCTGACCCTGCGTGACCCCCCCCCGCTCGCGTCCGCAGCTCGTCCGCTTCCTCATGAAGCTCTCCAACGAGACGGTCACCAT
>NW_005195654.1:0-1251 GCF_000372725.1 Emiliania huxleyi CCMP1516
GTTCCATCAATCACGCCTGGTTTAGCCCAGGCTTGATGTCTGTTCTGCATATGTGCAGTTGGGAAGTTGCCCGACCCCGAGCTGCTGACTGGGCCTCCATTCGCGTCCTGATTGCTCTGGCGTGAGATTCGAGAAAATACTGTAATGTGCGTTGTGCGGAGAGTGTGAGAGAACCAGGCACAATACCCAAGAGCAAGTCTCCCTGCCTCAGCTGTTACGGCTTTACAGGCACCACCCACCGACCAGTCTCGACGACGAGCCGTGGCAGGGCTCGCTGCGCCAGCTGCACAGCAGTACGCCACAACACAACATATCCAACATAACCTCTCCCTGAGTGCCCTACCCTTGCGGGCTCAGTTGCCGCATTAGGAGCCTTCGCACCGCGAGACAGTGGGCTCAGGTGGGATCCACACAGAGAGAGGTTCAGTACAGAGCCGCACTCTACACACCTTATCCCCCTACTCGGGCGGCATCGTGGTGAGACCCTGGGCAGTCAGAGAGGCTGACAGTAAGTGGCGGGCTGAGAACTCGGGCCTCTCCCGACCCGCCATCGCTGCCTAAGGGAGGATCCTATCGGCCACTAGACCATGACAGATCAGAGGCGCACACGCCCTGTCCCAGCTCCCCCACTCCTCACACTGGGTTTGCAGTGCGCGGCCTCGCCACCTCCCTACCAGGGCAAACCCCCTCTCTCCCCCTAGGTGCTGCACTTGACGTCCATAGAAGGCGCGCGGCAGAGGCAGGAGGGAGGCGGGGAGAATCTAGCTCGCTCTGGCAGGGAGGCAAGGGTGTGACAGAGTGCTTGGGTGAGAACAGGCGGAGTGTGTGTGCCTGTACGCGATTGGGAGAGCACTTGTGACGAGGCACGGTTAGGCGAGTGGCAGTCGCTGGTGCGGACTTGCTAAGTCGTGTGTGCTCCTTTTTGCTTGCTAAGACTGGAACAATTTTTTTCAATACCCAAGAGCCAAGTGAGCAGAGTCTTCGAGAGTTTACATGCACGTCCGCAGTCAGTAGTTTAGGTGCCCCATCTCCGCCTTGCCCTCGGTGTACGTCAGCGAGCGGCTCACAAACGGGTCGGCGCACGGCACGCGGCGCTCGATGTGGAAAGGGATGGCCTGCGCCCACACCGAGGGCGGGCGCGCCCGCTCGGCCTGCTCTCCGCTTCCGAGCGGCTCGACGAGCTCGCTTGGCCGGTCGGGCTGCACGCAGACGCCGAGCTCAAAGGACCGGATCTCGAGCTCGTCGCCGTGC
>NW_005195653.1:0-1251 GCF_000372725.1 Emiliania huxleyi CCMP1516
AAAGTTCGCCCTCCCCCCCATCCGCCAGTGAGATCCAACCTCGGACCCTAGTCCTTAATGGCGTGCCGGAAAGCCTTTTCCCACCCTTGGAAGAAAAGGGGTCGGTGGTTGGGGTGGGGGGGGGGGGGGCACGCAGGGCGTGGGGCGGCGAAAGCACTCGACTTTGCGAACCGGATCTGCGCGTCGTGTGTGGGGCGCGAGACTTGGAGGGAGGGAGAGGGGAGGGGGCGTCGCCTCCGAAACGCGCCCGGGACACGCACGCCCCCGCCCGAGAGTGGAGAGACGCCTCTGAGTACTGAGAGACGCCTCTCCGCGACAATACGATGCAGCTCTGGCTGATGCTCGAGTCCGCGCCGTGGCTGCTTGCGCCTGTGATTTTGTGGGGAAAGGATGCTCAAGATATACATGTGATCTGTGATCTGTTAGGGTCCGCCCGCAGGCGCATTTTGTATACCGAGGCGGTGCCCGGTGGCGGTGCCGAACCTGTCGGACCTTAAGTGTTAAGACAAAATAAAATATTCTTACCTTCAAGCCCCCCTCCGAGACTAGGGGGACAGAACCACACCAGTATCAGACGCAAGAGGGAGCGCGCCTCGCCCCCACTTGCCCTGATTGCACAGGATTGCGTGCCCCGAAAACGGCGACACATAGCGGGGGACACTGCGCAAGGAGAGGGTGCGAAGCCAAGATTGGGGTTCTAGGTGGTGGGACCAATGAGGGGGGGAGGGCGGGGGCCTGTGGGGGTGAAATGTTGCGCGGCGAATTCGAACCTACCCCCTCGCCGCGCCGATCCTCACGCGGAGGGTAAAGTAAAACCCAGTGGGAGAAAACCCCTCCGCGGTCGGCAGTCTTCAGAGTGGACCCCCCCCTCCCCAGCCTCCCCTGTTGGTTTTTGGCACCCCCCCCCCCCCCTCCCCATCGGTGACTCGCGAAGGACACGGACACTCGGGGTGTGGGGTGGGGGGTCCCCCAGAGAGGGGGCTTTGGGGCCTTGTCGGGTCAATCTCCCCCCCAGAGGGGCCTCGTTGGGTCGATTTCTGGTCGATCTCATGTCGATCTTGGGTCGATCTCGGGTCGATCTCGGGTCTATCTCGGGTCGATCTCGGGTCGATCTCGGGTCGATCTCGGGTCAATCTCGGCCTCCGCGGTCGAGTAGCCTAGAGGTGAGGAGGATGAGGCGAGATGAGGCGAGATGAGGCGAGATGAGGCGAGATGAGGCGAGATGAGGCGAGATGAGGCGAGATAGACGAT
>NW_005195652.1:0-1251 GCF_000372725.1 Emiliania huxleyi CCMP1516
CGTGGAGCGGCCTGCCGCAGGCGGGACACCTCCCGCCGTCCACCCGGCCCGTGAGCGAGCGCTTGAGCACCCACTGCAGGAGGGTCGCGCACTGGACGTGCAGCACAAAGGCCCGCTCGCCAGTCAGCGGCTCGCGCACAAAGGGCACGCCTGCGCCTGGCGGGGTGCCCGGGCAGCTCAGCCGCTCGTCCATCAGGCACGAGCCGTTCCTCGTCACCGTCGCGTGCGGCGTCTTCCACCGCAGGTGCGTCGCCGGCCGCACAAAGCTCTTGACGAGGCAGCAGGCTGGTCTGAATGAGCCGAGGCTGTACTCGACCTCCTGCAGCGGCGAGCCGCGAGGGGTTCCAACGGTGCCGTGAGCCGACGTTGCCCGCGTGTTGAGGCGAATCCCTCCGCAATCCGGCCGGGCCGCGCACGGCTGGAGCAGGCGGGGAAGACAGCCGTCGCGGTGGGGGACCGCAAACTCGTCGAGGTCGAGGCATCCCACAAAGATATCCCGCCCCCCGCCTCCGGCTTTCCGGAGCGCGTCGTCGTAGGCGTCAGTCTGCCGGCGATCGCCGGGGAACCAGACGTAGGCGGCCCGCGAGCCGAACGGGCGCAGCGCGCTCAGTATTAGCTCTGGGCTACTGCTGCCGTTGTCGTAGACGAGGATGCGGCTCGCGCCCAAAGCCAAGTGCCAGGCCACCCAGTAGCGAAGGCGGGAACCCTAGCGTGAGGACACGAGTTCGAATTCGTAGGAGCATCTGAGCAAAATTGAGCCCGCTTCAGGTGTGAACAAAAAATATAAGGGTCGACCAGGTTTCGAACTGGGGACCTCCCGCCAGCGGGAAGGCTTCCAGCAAGATACGCTGAAAAGGAGATCTCTGTTCGGGAAACCTATATAGCATACCGGAGGAATTAGACACCACAGATACGCACACACCGACGCCCGAAGTGCCAAGAAGGACGTAATTAGTACGAAACCTCAGAAGGCCATGGGCGCCGAGAGAACATTCCCCCGAGAGGACAAAAGAAAGACTAACCCGAACCTCCTTCCCTGGTTCCCCCCGCCAAATGTCGCGTTCTCGGGGCATGTTATCTGTGTAAGCAGGGCAGGTGGGGGAGGGGGGCACTCCCACGGACGTATGTATCCGTGGTGACTGTCTCTAGCGTCGGAGGCAAGGCAGAAGATAAGAATATTCAATTTTTTCCGGGTTTTACCCGAGTTTTTTGCCATTTTCTGCTTGCTGGCCGCTGTTTGTGTGTTCGTGA
>NW_005195651.1:0-15861 GCF_000372725.1 Emiliania huxleyi CCMP1516
GCCGAGCGCTCTTCCTCTTCGGAGGCCGCACCGAGGGCGATCGTGGACTCGGAGACCTCTTCGCCTTGTCGCCGCTCGACCACTAGCGACTGTGCGCGGGCTGGAAGCACGAGGTCGAAACTAGGCGGGCGGGCGGGGCGGTTCTGCTCCCAACGGCCACGCGCCACGCCACCCCCCGACCCCCGCGGGTCATGCCCCATGCGAGAGCGAGGCTACAGAGTAGTAAGCAGTGTACACGTCGATCTCTAGCCATCTCGCTGGGCTCTCGCCACCTCTCGGGTATCGCTCTCTGGCAACGAGTCATTTTTCATGTTATTTTCGTTTCCTCCCGCTCTCACTCGCCGCTGTGGGCTCGGTCACACTGTAGACACGCACTGTGATCTGTGTATACAGAAGAGAATACTTCATCATGTCACCATGGACAGGAACGTTGCGGGGTGTACGTTAGGGTGCGTGTATACACCTACCGTATATTAGAGCCGACCGCAACCACGAGACATGTACAAGCACGTACTGTATCTCTGTGCTCTACCCGTACGTCATGAGCGCTCATGAGCCCAGGTAGGAGGCTTTGTGGGCACGACCCCCAAGAGGCAAAAGCGCCCCCTCACTCTAGGTCGTCCGAAACCTGGCGCGAGAGGCGCACTACCTCCTCCTCGGACAGCCTCCCCGCTGCCGCCTCGTCCGCCTCTGCGCGCGAGTGCAGCCGGGAGCACTGGTCGGAGGCAGGCGCCTCCGCGCCGCCGTACAGCACGCAGCAGGGGCCGCACAGGAGGGCCGCGTCGCCGTCGTCGATCTGCAGCGTGATGAGGGCGGCGAGCAGGCTCGAGGCGGTGGCGGCGGCGAAGCACGCCGCCAAACCCTGCACAGCGTTTGTGCCCGCGAGAAGGCCGAGATCATCGCCGACGTACGTGTAGAGCACGCCCGAGCCAAGCGTGCCAAGCAGCCGGCCACACGCATTGGCCATGTAATAGAAGCCGACCGAGGCGGCCACCTGGAAAGCGTCACGGGTGGGTGAGACGCTGCTCACACCGTGTACAAGCCGGCGGGCGGGCGCGTTGGCCTTGTCCGACGCAGCGTAGAGCACAACGAGATACGAGTGGATCGACGAGTTGACGGCGAAGACGAGGGCGAAGCACGCGATCGTGCCAACGAGGCTGCCGCCAAGCAGCGAGGTGTGCGGCGGCAGGCCTGCGTGCGAGGGTTGGGAGTAGGTGCCAGCATCGGCGCTGGCCGCCGCCACTACCGCCATGACGAGCGTCGGCAGGCAGTTGACCAACCCCCACAACACCTCGGTCCGCTTATTCGGCGGCGTCTGGCGGAGCGGGCCCGTCACCAGCTGCGGCGTGTACGCCTGCTACGCAATTATGTACAGCGCAATTATGTACAGTGACTGACGCAATTATGTACAGCGCAAGTAACTGACTGACTCACCAACTGGCCGTACGCAATTATGTACAGCGCCAGCAGCGCTCCAACCTGCGTGCGCGACCAGCCCAGCCCGCCGCACCCGCCGCCGGGGTTGAGGTTGGCGCAAGCGCCCGCCTCGGCGTCGCACGCGGTGCCGCTGCCGCAGTCCGAGTCGTCGGCGCACGGCCTGCCGATGGCGGCGCACGGGGGGCTGCGGAGGAAAAATGGGAGGGGGACCTCGAACCAGAAGTCGCGCGAGGCGAACAGGAAGAGGCGCGCGAGCGAGAGCCAATTTAGGTTTGGGTTGGATCGGTCGAAGACGTCGGAGAGGCGGAGCCGCCCTGGGGACGGCGAGACGCCGAGCTGCGGGTCGAGGCCAAAGTAGGCCATGGGCAGCGCGAGCAGGACGAGGGCCATCATCGCGCCGAGGGCGAGCCCGTACGAGATGCCGATCAGCCACGAGCCGAGGAAGTAGCCGACGCCCTTGAGCGAGTTCTTCCAGCCTACTCACCGACGCAAGAGTCGGCACAGCGGCGTGGCCCTCACAGCGTGAGCACCTCGCGCGCCGGTGAGGAGGGAGACGAGCTTGAAGAGCTGCGTCTCCTTTTCTTCGGGTGTCACCAGCTTTGTCACCGTCTTCCCGCCCAGCTTGGTCAGGTCCTTGGCCACGCCGCCGAAGAGCTGAACGCCAGTGACATAGAGGATGGCCTGGCTCTTGCTCCACCCGTCCTCCCAACCAAAGAGGAGGCCGAAGGTCACGATCTGGAGCAGGAGCCCGGTGACCAGCGTGGCGCGGATGCCCCATCGAGCGCCGGCGATTCCAGCGGCGAGGTTGGTTCCGACGCCTGCAAGCTCATAGAGCACAAACATTAAGGTGACCTCCATCGCCGTGAAGGACTTGCGGTAGGCGTGCAGGAGGACGATCATGCGCAGCGCGCCGTCGGTGATGGTGAAGAGGAGATAGGTGGACGAGATGACCACGAATGGGAGGAGCGCGTCTCGCTGCTGCGTGGCCTCCGTTCTTGCCACCGTTTCGGTGGGCTGAAGGCGACGCCTGCCGAGGCGGATGAGCGGCTCGTCGAGTGAAGTCGGAGCACCGTCGGCCATTGCGCGTTTTTTGTTCAAGCAAAAGAAAGACGAGAAGAGCGGCGGAGGAGCGCGCCAGCGTGGATAGGGCGCGTCCTCGTGGGCTCTCGAAGAGCGTGGGAAAGGCGAAGAGAAGAAAAGGGCGTTCTCACTCGCGAGACAGCGCGCTTGTGTGCTCAGAGCGAGCTAGAAGGCAAGGTAAGGTAAGGTAAGGTAGACGAGCTAGAATGCGAGTCACTGCGAGAAAGTAGTAGCCTCACACGAGTTAGGGCCCCTACCCCAATCGTTGACGGCGAAAAAAATCTCTAATCCCCGTGAACGTGTTCTCGAGGTCGAGGAAGAGGCAGACTCCCTAGGGTGGGCGACGGCTAGCGCATCACACACCTCTCCTTAAAATCCCTGTGAGGTGGCGGCGTGCCGTCCTCCCCATCCCTCCCTTGGGTTGTCTGCTTTCTTTCTTTCTTTTTTTTCGAGGGTCTCGAGGTGGATATCCTTTGGCCGTGAACGTGTGCACACACACAGACATCCCTGCGTCCACCCATACCGCGTTGGTGTCCCAGTCGTTGGTCGGACTGTGTTTCGCCTTCCCATCAATCAAGAAGAGAGTTCAACACACACACACACACACACACACACACACACACACACAACACACACACACACACACACACACATGCATGCATGCATGCATGCATGCATGCATGCATGCATGCATGCACAGACACACAGCCCCTTCCCGCCTTCAAGACCTCAAGGACGAGGACATACGGATACGCAGGCCGCACCCTAGGCCGCACCTCTACGCTCTAGCGAAGCCCACAGAGTGGGAGACTCCTATCACCGCCCCTGCCACCCCTGTCGGCGTGAGCCTTGGCCGCCTCTGTCCAGAGGCGCCTCCTCCTTTGTCGTCCACCACACGCAGCGCGGCGGTGGCGGGCGACGCCGACAACATCAACAAGCAGGCGCGCAAGATGCGCACCAACTGGGTCAACTCCCCTTTGTGCTTTGAGCGTGCCAACTGCGAACTGGGTCAACGACGTCAAGAACAAGCAAGCGGCAAACGGCCTCTACCCCGGCGGCCCCAGTGGGGGGGGGCGCCCACGCCGCCTATAGCTCTGCGGACCACGGGCCCCTCCACCCTTCACGCACAATCGCTGTCGTGGGATCGCTTGTCATGTGAGAGTGGGTTGTGTTCTTGTTTTGTGTTTTCTCTTTTCAGTAGTAGAGTGGGTTGTGTTCCAGCTTCGTCTTTTCTCTTTTCTCTTTCTGTGCGAGGGAGTGGTGCGGAGGAGCCAGCCAGGGAGTGTACACACGCGAGCCATGCTCTCCATCTCGTGCATCCTCCTTTTCGCCGTACTTTTCGTCGGCGAGGCCGCTTCATTCGCTCTGACTCCTTCTTCCGCATCCGCGAGCTGGCGGGCGAGGCCGGCGTCGCTGCGGCACCGCTGCGGTGCTCGGACGCGGCCGATACTGCTGGAGCTCGTGCTGACCGAGGAGAATGTGCAGGCCGTCCTGGATGAGGCGGAGCGCGACCTCGGCACCATGTTCGGCTCGAACCCCGAGTCGGCCGCGGTGGGAATCACCGGGCGCGCGGATCTCGTTGAGCTTGACGGCCCGACGGTCGTGATCCGGCTGAGCGGTCGCTTCTGGCACGCGCGCGCCCGCGTGCTCGAGCGCCTAGAGGCGTTTGTCCTCGAGCGCATCCCGGAGTGCATCGGTGTCGAGATTGAGGACCCGTCGCAGCTGGAGGACGCGCTGGACCCAGCAACGGGCCTGCCCGTCAACGAGGTGCCAGGAATCGATTTGGACGCCTTCGGGCAGCGTTAGAAGCTAGGCCGGTCTGGTTTGAGCTCTTGACGAGAGAACTACGCAAGGCGGCAGCAAGCTCGCGTAGGGCGCGTCACGGTGTCGTCGGTGTCGCGGTGCGTGCAGCAACTAGCATTCCGTACACGTACACCGCTAGAGACCTCGTACGTCGTAAAGCCGTACGGCTCATAGCCACACACGATGACACCACGCTTGAAAAACCATTCTGACGAGCCGCCGAGCATACTTGCGTGGACGTTTCGGGCTCCTATCCCCCGCCCCGGATCCGTGGGCGATCGCACACGCGGCTGGGGGGCACGGCGCGAGGTGCCAGGTGGCGCTTACCACTGAAAAGGAGGTTTTGGAGCCCCCACGATGACACAACCCACAGGAATAAATACTTGTGTCGCTAATGTTCGAACAAGCGGTCGTGTCGTGCACCTCGGGTGTTGGGGAGGTCGTGGGAGCCGCTCAGGACCATTTTGGGGGCGCAATTCGCCTGGTTTCCCTTGAACACGCGGTTTCGCCCCCTCGGGAGCGCCCACATAATCGCGCGTCCCCCCCGTGGCGACGGTCTCGCGCACCTGCGCCAGACCCCACCGCACTAGCTACATAGATCGTCAGCAGTAGGCGTGCTCAGAGCCCGGATTTGGGCCCATTCGCCAGAGGGCTCGAGAATGGCCCCCGGCAACGTGCAGCTGCAGCCCAGAGGGCGTGAGGTGAGGCCGAATCCGCAGTCGCACGAGCACCGCTGCCCCCAGCGGTGATCATGCATGGAGTGGCACGGCGGATAGGCCCGCCTGCGAGCGTGGAAGACAGTCGCGGGGCGTGAGGTCTCAATGTATCGCAGGCTAGGACCGGATACGGCGGCAGCGGGAGAGGGAGGGAAGCGTGAGCGGCGGGCGATGAGAGTGATTTCCCCGATCTCGCTAAAAATGGCCTAGTCCCCTCACGGGGGGCCGGGCGAGCACGCACCTCGCGTCTGAGCGCGAGTCGACGAGTGGTCGCCGAGAGATCGCCGAACCACTTTCGAGTGCGCGCGCACACAGCACAGCTGCGGGTTGTAACTCGACTGCCGATCGCGCGTGCGGGATGTAAATGCAGCTTTCTGGCGCCAGGTGCACGGTGGCAGGGACTGGAGGCTCGGCCAAAGGGGAAGAGCAGTCCTCAATCGTCACGTAGAGGTCGCTGGGCTGGATCCATCGAACTGCCACACACCTGGAGCGGAGGCACATCAGGTCTTGCGGCACGCTCTCCGACAGATGCATGCCTTTTGAGCAAGCCCACGCGCCTCCACCGTCGCGTAGTATGCCAGCGGCACGCCGGTACGCCTACGAGTCGTGCGCGCTCGGCTGTAATCGGCGTTGAGACTGCCTAGTGCGCACATCGAGAGCGCCGAGTTGCCTTGCCGCGGGGTAACCGGCTCAAAGAGGTGGGGTTCGAGCGGCGCCAGCGCGTGGGAATGCGTAGTGGGCTTGGAATGAGACGCCTGGCGTGCATCGGGCTCGGACGGTGTCTGTTGTGAGCTCACCGCTCGACGCACAAACCAGGCGCTTTGGGCGCCCGCCAACTGGCCTCACGGTCGAGAGAGCGGAACGCGGCTCGCCGAACAGCAATACACGTGGCCGCACTACTGTAGAGGTACGAACAGGTATGCAGATCGCGGCGCGCCGACAACTGGCACGGCGTCAGTTTTAAGGCAGTTCAATACCGTCCCCACGGGACACCAGGTCGATATCCGGCTAAACCACACGACCCCGAGAAACGCATAAGCCGCCCCGGCGCTGCCTCCGATTCCGGCCGTATCGGCCATTTCGCTGGGGCGGCTTATGCGTTTCTCGCCAAAATGGTAAAGATGTCGAGCCAAAGCTGTCGACGCCGAGTTCGGCACCCGATTCGCCTTAAAACTGAAGGAGGGGGCGCGGCTCGGAGATGGCAAGGCACGGCGAAGGCAAACGTGCGGCTATTATGACGCGTTTAGGGGCTCCAAAACCTCCTTTTCAGTGGTAAGCGCCACCTGGCACCTCGCGCCGTGCCCCCCAGCCGCGTGTGCGATCGCCCACGGATCCGGGGCGGGGGATAGGAGCCCGAAACGTCCACGCAAGCATGCTCGGCGGCTCGTCAGAATGGTTTTTCAAGCGTGGTGTCATCATGTAGCACGTACGGCTTTCACAAGGTTCGAGACTCGTGTACGGAGCAAACACACGTGTGTACGTATAACGTATACGCATCGATACGGTAACGATACGTAATCAAAATAAACTAGGGAACCTGCGTACACGGACATGCACATGTACGGTGCTACGTGAGTCGTGACACGCCCGGAGCTCGTGGTCCTGGGGGGGGGGGCCAAAGCTGCGGTGCCAGGTCGATGTATATGGGCCACGCCGCGCTAGCAGCGGTGCTCGGCCTCGTCGAAGCGTCCGATCGAGGCGCCGTCAAAGATCAAATCTACGAGCGGGAGGGGCGCCCCGGCGGCGGCGCCGTCGTCCACGGCGCTCGCCGCGGGACAAAAGGCGGGGCGGGTGTCGTTACGGCCGGCAGCCCGGTCCGCCACCCGGCTGTACGCGCCAGCAAAGTCTATCACGCGGCCGAGCCAGCCCTCGGCGGCGGCGGCCAGAGCTGGCGCGGCCGCCTCTCGCAGCAGCCCGTCGCGTTGGATGGACGAGCAGACCTGCGTCGCACAAGACGGGGGCGGGAGCCGCAGTGAGTGGCTGGTGCGCCTTGTGCGTGATGGAGGCCTCTCGTGCTCCTCACGCAACCTCCACTCGGACCTTGTGACCAATCTCCAACCTCCGCTCGGACCTTGTGACCAATCTCGGGCGAACTCGGCCGATCTCGGCCGGACCTCCTCGCAGAGAGCGACGTCGAAGAGGGGCAGCCCGAGGTGGAGGTCCAGCGGGACCCACTCGCCGGACAGCCGCACGAGCTGCACAAAGCCAAACGTGCCCTGCAAGCGCAAGCACTGCACCACACGCGCCGCAACCGCCTCCGCGCCGGCGCCGCCGGCAGCAACGCCGCCGCTCGCGTCGCCACTCCCTGCCCCGGCCCCGCCGCCGCTCCCGTCGCCGCCACCGGCTTCGGCGGAGCCGCCGCCTCCGGCGCCGTTGGCGGCGACCTCGAGCGAGAGCAGGTCGGGGTGGAGGTCGGCGGCACGCAGCGGGAAGGAGACTTGAGCGGCACGCGACGGGGCCGCGTCGTACGCCTGGAGGGCGTCATCGAGGGGCGCGGGTGAGACGGATCGGGCGAGCTGCTCGCCCCTCCCTGCTCGACGAGCAGACTCGGCGGCCTGCACGAGCACCGGCGAGAGGAGCAGCAGCTCGTTGATTGCGACGAGGGCGCCGCCCGCCTGTGCTCGGCAAGACAGGTGACGGCCTCAGGTGACGACCTCCCGACGCGTGTCTGGGGGCCGGGGCGAGGGGCGGCGCGTCCCACGCCTTGGCAGAGCTCGTCTCTCCCGACCAGCTAGTCAGAAGCACGGAGGGGGCAGACGCGAGCGGCGCCGGCAGCGACCGCAGCCGCGTGCCACGCCGCAGCAGGACCGAAGGGGGTCCGGCGCCAACCGCCGCGTACAGGGCGAGCCTCGCCCACGGCGAGACCATCGCCGGGGCCAGCGGGCCCGCGTGCGGCACCCCGGTGCCGCGCGTGAAGACGGTCTCCGAGTGCGAGAGCAGCGGCGCCATCGAGACGGCGAGGCCATACGAGCGGCCGAGGAGCCGCGCGAGCTTCGACGAGCCGAGCTCGCGCAACGACTCGGTCCGCACGATGTCGAGCGGCCGACCGGGGCAGGCGGCGCGGAGGGAGGCGGCGGCGATGCGCAGCGAGATGGCGTGGTCAAAGTACTCGAGCAGCTCGAGCTCGTGCGGCCGCTCCACCTCGGCCGCCGCCTCCAGAAACGCGTCGAGCGACTCGGCGGGGATCTTGCCGACCTCGTACAGCGTCACCGCGTGCTGCTTGAGCCCGGCCGCCAGATTGGACATCATCAGCGAGGCGGCGAGCTTGGAGTCGACAAGCAATGCGATGCGCGCGCCGCTGCTCGCGTCCCGCGGCGACACCTCGCCGCCGCCCTCGGGCGCCGCCATGAACTCGGGGGCGGACGTGGCGGAGGCGGAAAGAGGAGGCAAGCCGCCCCCCGCTGCGCGCGCCTGCGCCCCTCCCGCCTCTGCCTGCCCTGCCGCCGCAGCGGCTTCGGGAGGCGCCTTCTTCTTCGCGAATCCGAGGCGGCACGCCAGCGAGGCGGCCATCAGCACGCGATCGAGGGGCTGGTCGAGCAGCGACGCGAGCTGCCGCACCTCTGCCGTCTCGTCGTTGGACACGAAGAGCTCGTAGAGCAGCTTCTCCATCCAGTCGTTGCCGACGCGGTTCATCACGAAACCGACCAGCGGAGGCACCGCCAGCTTGTCCGACGCCTCCACCGCCACCTACGGCCGCACACGGCCTCGTCGACAAGGGGTGGCGCCGCCGCAGAGGCGTGTCGCGCGCCTCGAGACGCACGAGCCCGCTCGCGTAGAGCTCCCGCACCTGGGAGGGAGAGCGAGCCGTCCTGCTGGTCTCCTCGGCTCTCGATGCACGCCCCACGCGGGCGGGCCGAAGGGGGGTGGTGGCAGCGGCGAGGCTCGCTATCTCTCTCTCTCTACGTCGAATCGCACCCCTTCCTCTGGCAGAGCCGCCGCGAGCGCGCGCCCGTCGCGCGCCGCGCTCAGCGCGACCAGAGCGTCGCGCGCCGCCGTACCGAGCTGGCCGTCGCCGAGGTCGCCCGTAGCGCCGCCGCCGTCCGCCTCGTCATCGCCACCGAGCTCGCCGCCGCTGCCGCCCAGCCCGCTGCCGCCCAGCCCGGTGCCGCTGCGGCCGCGCGTGCGGCGCGGTGCCCGTCCAGCGAGCAGATCGGCGGCGATCGACAGGGCGGGCTCGCTCGCGCACACGACCCACCAGTCCTCGAGCGGCAGGTCCGGCGGCGGCGCCGAAGGCAGCTGCTTCATGATGAGTCCGCGCCGCCGCTTCCACAGCCATCCCTTTGAGCGGCACTCGTTGAGGGCGTGGAGAAACTCGTTGCGGCCGACCCGGAGGAGCCTCGCCGCGTCGGCAGCCGTGAAGTTCGGAATCGTGTCGTACGAGCGCTCCGACCGGAGCATCTCGAAGAGCATCTCGCGGTAGTAGCGGAAGGGTGTCTCAGCGGGCCAGCAGGCAGCGAGCCGGCGCGCTAGGTGGTACGGGTAGAGGAGCAGCCGCTCGCGAGAGGCTTTGAGGAGCTCCGCGAGGTACTCCTTCTCCTCCACGCCCAGAGCCGATGACCACGGCAGTTGCAGGCCGAGCGAGTGTGCCCTCAGCGCCCTCAGCCAGGCGGCCTCGGAGCCCAGCCTCGCCCGGAGGGCTGGAGGCAACACTTCCCATTGCACGGCCGTCGGCCGCTTCTCAAGCCACTGTGCGACCGCCTCGCCTTCGGCTGTGCTTTCAGGCATCTCGCACGCGGGGCGGCGCTGTTTTCAAAAGAATTCTTAAAACCCACGCCTCTCTCACGCATATCACTTCCTGTTGTCTGTTGTTTGAGTTGTGCCCTTGTTTGTGCCCTTGGCACCGTGGAGTGCTGGGGGGGGCGACAGGGAGGATGTGGCCCTGAGTTATGTGTACGCCGACTCAGGGTGTGTGGCAGCCAGCTGGCTGTGTGTCTTGTGAGCTTGTTTGTGTCTGTGTGTCGCTCGTGCGTGTCGTCATCATCTGTCTAGCGTCCACCCATACCGCGTTGGTGTCCAGTCCGAGCCTGGCTGTTCTTCACCTTACTACCTACCTACCTACCTCTCACAGCACACTTCAAAAGAATCTTTCACGGCTCGCACAACACTGGGCACGGGACTGGCGCGCACTGGCACTAACACAGGTACACCACTGGAGCCGCCTAAGCGACTCCCGCGAGGACGGCGAGGCACTTAGCTCCGTGCACTCGAC
This sequence comes from Emiliania huxleyi CCMP1516, assembly GCF_000372725.1. Lineage (NCBI taxonomy): Eukaryota > Haptophyta > Isochrysidales > Noelaerhabdaceae > Emiliania > Emiliania huxleyi. Next base: position 10,246 of record NW_005195651.1, read on the forward strand.
CGCCCTCGCCGCTGGCAAGCTCGTTCACAATCTGCTCTGCGATGGCCGTGTGAAGAACGACTGAGATGCGCTGCTTCTGCAGCCCCAGCCAGCTCTTGGTGGTCCAAGTCACCTCATCGAGGTACTGGGCCCGCGTCAGCTTGTCCTGCAGCACGTTCGCCGCCCCCCAGAGGATCTCGCCGACCCCCTTCCCAAACCCCGCCGAACGACTCGAACAGCAGCAGCCGCACGTCGACGTCCTTGTCCTCCCTGGCGTAGCGATACTCGCCGCCATAGGACGGTATGCGGCGATCGCCGCCCACTACCCTGCCCCCCCTAGTATGCCATCGACCAGTCCCCACACTCGCTGGGGACCTCGAGGCAAGAGTGGGGGGGGGCCTAATCAGTCTCTGTGCGTGGGCCCCTACCCACCTCCCGAGTCAGACTACTACGGCTTCCATTGGGCATCCGTTAGGGACGAGCCGTCTATCCTATGTGCCAAGGAGCCGCCGTACAAGCATGATGACCCATTTGAGATGGAATTGGGTGCCAAGAACGACAACGTCCCAGGTTTGTGGACGTTCCAAAGAATAAGAACGATGGAAACAAGTGGGAATTTCGACGAGATCATGATTGACGAATGCGCGAAAGTAAACATGAAGCCATTGTGTGACGACCAACAATATTGCAAGACGGATCCTCAATCTTATTACATGGGTCAGGACAGGGGCATTGTCAACAACATGCATCGCGCTATCAATTCCTATTTCCCAGAGGGTTGGGATAGGCCTGGACCAGCCACGACCCTCAAACAATTCTTTGAAGAAAGCAATACCTATTGCACGTACACTGCGAAAAATTGGGATGAAAAGGCTATCTGCACTCTGGACGACGGTGGTAACGTAGTTCATGGACTTCAGGTTGGCTATGGTTACCGGCACATAATGTGTGCTCGCCAGCCGAGTGCGTAGACAGACTGGACCCAATGGGCCGACTGTCTTTTCGAAAGACACTTCTGAGCTGAGTTTGTTCTGCACGCGCTGAGGGGGAAGGGGAGGGGTCACGGACTGTATTTTTTGTTATGGTTACTTTTCGATACAATTCTCAAGAAAACTCAACAAAAGAGAGAGAGGGAGAGATGTGTGGTGTGAGGTCTGATAAAACATCTTAAAAAAGTGTGGGCAATACACGGGGAATGGCACAGCATGTAGAGAGGAACTCCATGCAACACACCATCTCTCGTACAAGCGAATCTCGACTCACAAAAACACACAAATCTAGAGATCATCAATTTTGTCGGCGCGGATCTCAATTGGCTCGCTGACCGTTGCCCCCGCGTACGTGCGCGTCAGGCGATAGAAATAGCAGCCTCTACATCGCTCTACAACGGAGGCGCATCGTCACGCGCCGGATGTAGAGCTCTACAGCTCTACAGCGCTCTACAGCTCTACAGCTCTACAGCGCTCTACACTCTACATCCTCTACACCCTCCCTCACTCAGTCAGCAGGAGCCCCGCTCAAATTTTCTCTTCGCCTGCGGCGCGCGCACTTGTCATTTTGCCCGAGTCTGCGGTGTGTTCTGGGCGGTGTGGATGGAGGTGTGTGCGTCTTCCTGTCTTCCCAAGTGGGTGGCAGACTGCTGACTGGCGCATCGGTCCAGCGCTTCCTTATTGTCATTTTACCTAGATCCCGTCTCACCTGGGGTGCCGGCCGAAGCTAAGAAACCACGGCGTGGGGTGGGTGGGGTGTCTGGAAAGGCTTAGAAACGGCGGCGTGCCGCGAGATCCTGTTTTCTTAATGGGAGAAAGAAAAGGGAGAGGGGTGCACATGCACATGCACAACATGCGCATGGACATCGACATGTGACAATCATGTGACATGCACATGACTCTACGAGAGAGCGGAGAGAGAGAGAGAGAGAGAGAGAGAGAGAGAGAGAGAGAGAGAGAGAGAGAGAGAGAGAGAGAGAGAGGAGCTGAGGTGTGTTTGTGTAGAGCGTAGAGCGCTGTAGAGCTGTAGAGCTGAAGAGCGCTACTCGAGTTATGTGTGTAGAGAGATGTCCCTGTTGAGAGAGAGAGATTTAGCTGTTGAGTACTGTCAATCTGTCTGTCATCCGAGACGCGAGAGTCGAGATGCCTTGCTTGCTTGTCCCCAGAAGGATGTGTCCTGGACGGCGTGCGTGCGGTTGATTGGTTTTCGGTTTCTTCCCTCACACGTTGTCTCCGAGAACCGGCTGTCTGGTATAGCCCCAGCCGACTCCGCGTGAACTCTCGAGGGATCTCGAGTTGCTCCCTGCTGCTCGGTGTACGAACTCTGTTCACACCGAGCAGCTGGGAGTGGCTGCGGCTATAGCAGACAGGAGAACCGGCACAGCGCACAGCCGCTATGGCATGCTTCCTGCTATCTGCGGTGGGCGTGGCGTTCGGCGGTCAGAGCCTCCGCCGGCCCGAACGCTGCAGTTTGCCCGCACGGTCGCTCCTCGGCCGCACCGCAGCAGTCTCGCGCCGCGAATCCCTGCAGCTGGGCGCGGGTTTATCCGCTACATTCCTCGCGCCACTGGCCGCGCCGCGGGCCGCCTTCGCTGCCGCACAGGACCCGAACGATCTTAGCCGCCTAAAGAAAGGGCTCGACTCTGTGCAGTTCCTGCTCGATAACTGGGACCGCGAGACGGTGGACCCAAACTCGGGCGCCGACAGCCCCGACCGCGTGCGCTTCTTTCTCGGCCTGCGGACGACGGACCACCCGCTCTTCCAGGTCGACAAGTTGCTGATCAAGGCGCAGAAATCGCTGCCCGACGACGTCGACTTTGAGACGTGGATCGACTCAGTCGAAGGCCTCAACTCACACATTGCAAAGATCAATGAGGCGCCGGCTGGCCCATCCACCTGTACCTGTCCCGCCTGTGCCGCTGGCATGTGGCGTTCACGATACACCCGTGTGCCGGATGGCGGCAGGAGCCTCACTGGGCGCCACCCAGACGCTCCCTAGCCGTCGCTCTCGCCGCCCTCCTCCTCCCTGCTTGACCCGCCTTCCCTTCCCCGCCCTCGCAGCTGGCATACACGTCGTCGTTTGGCGAGTACAACCCCGGCGGCGGCAAGGAGCAGGTGCGCAAGTACCTGCTGCTCGCGAAGGAGGAGGTGGTGCAGGCACGCGACTCGCTCCAGACGATGGTGACGCTGCTGAAGCTCTGACCTCCGGCGGCGAGACGCCGTGACCTAGGGCGTGCGGGCGCCGGAGACTCAGCGTCAGAGACTCTGTGGCCTCGTCTCGGGCCAGGTCTGATCTCCCGCGATCTCATCTGGGCGCCGGATTTGACTCCCGCGAGCCCCCGATGCCATGCATTTCGCCCCCATTCGGTCTCTCTCTCATATGCCAGTCCGATGTCGCTGGACGCTGTCCGAGCGCGGCGGGCGCAGTTATTTAGGCCGGGTACTCTGTGAGCCGAAGTCGCGTATCTGTTTTGTTCATGTCAAGTGGTTGCTCATCTCGTCATCTGCTGCCGCCACAAATTCGAAAATTGCAAGCGCGAGCGGAAGCGCGGCGACGGACCGCGGCGCTGACGGGGTGCACTACAAAGCGCGGGCTATGACCTATGAAATAGCCTAGACATGTACATGTCTCTCGTCGGCGGCTCTTTCACCCGTCACCCGGGCCTCCGAGGAGGATGACCGAGCCCATATACCTCTCTCACAGCACCACCGCAAAAGAATTAATACGACCGGCATGCTTTCTTTTCGCCCGGTGTACCTGTGTTAGTGATTCCGGCTAATGCCGCCAGTCCCGTGCCCGTAGCGGCGGCGATAAAGAAGAGCGGTAAAATTCTTTTGCCGTGCGGGCAGCAAGGCGAGCGAGGCGGTAGCGCGGTAGCGAGCGAGAGAGCACCATCTATGCCACGCCAGGCCCCAAGCGGCTTTCAGCAGCTCGGTGACGATGGCACCGATTCCGAGTCCTGGCCGCAGAAGATGCAGCTGATGGAGCTCATGGATGAGCGCGAGTCGGGCGGCCTGCGGCTGCTCTCAGACCTCACAGGCGGTGGTGGCGCCGAGAAGCTCGCGTCGATGCTGGGATCAAGCGCCGGCTCGGGCCTCAGCGGCGAGGCGGCCGACCTTGATCACCGCAAGGTCCTCTTCGGCGCCAATGCTTTTCGCGAGAAGGTTTCCGGCCTAACACCCAGCTACCCACAGTGGCCGCGTGAAACGGCTGCAATCAGCTGTTTTTCGCGGTGCTTCCTAGGAGCCGAAGAGCTACCTCGAACTGGTGTGGGACGCGCTGCACGACGCCGTGCTCATCATGCTGCTCGTGCTGGCTGCGGTGCAGCTGCCGACGGAGTTGGTCTTTGGCAAGGACAAGAGCACCGCCTGGATCGAGCCCACCGCCCTCTTCCTCTCCGTCTTCATTATTGTAAACGTGTCCTCCGCGACCGACTACGTCAAGGAGCGGCAGTTCAAGTCTCTGGCCGCGAAGCTGAACCAGTCCAACAAGAAGGTCGTCGTGCGGCGGGGAGAGCAGACAGAGGTGACGGACGCCGAGATCGTCGTCGGAGACGTGCTCGCCTTCAACGCGCACAGCCTCGCCTCGCTGCCGTGTGACGGGGTCCTCCTCTCGGGCTCGGACGTCAAGGTGGACGAGTCCTCCCTCACTGGCGAGCCCGACCCGATGCCGAAGACCGCAGAGGCGCCCTTCTGCGTCTCCGGCACCGACGTGGTGAGCGGCTCCGGCCGGATGCTGGTTGTCGCGGTCGGGCCGTACTCGGTCTCTGGCAAGATCAAGATGGCGGTGTACCACGACGAGGAGGAGGACGACGAGGCGTCGCCCCTGTTCGTCAAGCTCAACGGCATCGTCGAGGACGTCTTCAAGGTTGGCCTCGCCGCAGCCGTGTTTTGCTTCCTCGCTATGGTGGCGCTGGGCATCGTCTACCCCTCCTTCCGTGGCTGCGGCGAGGAGGGCTGCTGGGACTTCCTCGAGGTGGAGTGGCTCCATCTCATCGAGTACATGCTCACCGCCATCACCGTGCTCGCCGTCGCGGTGCCCGAGGGGCTGCCGCTCGCCGTCAACCTTGCACTGGCCTTCTCGTCGCAGCAGGCGCATCCACCTCTGCTCATCTCGCGGCCCATCCCTCCGCTCATCTCGGCTCATCTCGGCCCACCCCCAACTCACCTTCAGCTGGCGCTCGCCTTCTCGTCGCGGGCAGATGATGGCGCAAAACAACCTCGTCAAGCACCTCGACGCGTGCGAGACGATGGGATCCGCCACGACCATCTGCTCAGACAAGCACCGGCACGGTAGATGAGCACACAACCGAGAGATGAGGCACACGCTCCTCCACAGCTCCCCCTCGGAGGCCGCGGCGTCCAGCGGGGTCGCTGTGCACTTGTGCGGCCCAGCCCCCCCTCTGGTCTCCTCCCGCTGGGAGCGCCACCGGACCATCGCGGCGATGGGGGGCGCGAAGCTAGAAGCGCTCAAGGAGGCACAAGACACAAAATTGATACCGTTCAGCACCCGCGACCTAGGACCGGCACGCTGACCGCCAACCGGATGAGCGTCCGAGCTGTCCGCGTCGGAGGCGTCACCTACTCGGCCGCCGGCGACTCGAAGCGCTCGCTCGGCCGGCAGCTGGTCGAGCTGCTGCCGGAGAAG
>NW_005195650.1:0-1250 GCF_000372725.1 Emiliania huxleyi CCMP1516
CTCGGCGGGGTCGCAGCTGCCTCTGGAAGGCACCGACATGTACCTTTTTGCGCAAATGTCAAAATCAAGGTTTTGTAACGCGAGCTCCGAGTAGAGGGGGCGTTCTGCTGCTAGGGGAAACCTGGAGCGCGGTACTAACCCTCGGAGACCCGTGTTTACTTTAAGGCCCTTGCCCTGCGAATGCGCAACCCCCCTAGCTAGGGGTCAGGGCTCTCTAGCCCGTAGCCCGATCCCGATCATCCGGCCCGCTGGGTGCGCTTCTGAGCTCCCCGGCCCTGGATGTGAGGCTGCCGACTGCACTCCAAGTGCTCCAAGTGCTCCAAGCGAGCTGTGCCACAGTGAAATGGCACTAGCCTGCGCTAGTGTTGGGTGAAATCCTTAACGTTGTTCAAGTGTTCACCCCAGCTCATGCTGTTACTGTTTGTTACTGTTGTTACTGTTGTTCAGCGGTCAGCAAGCAGAAAATGCCAAAAAACCCGGGTAAAACCCGAAAATACCTGGGGGTTTCCGGGTATTTTCGGGTATTACCCGCACTGGACGCTGGAGATCGTCGTGGGTCACTGCCAGGCCTTCCTTATTGTTGTTCAGCCGGCCTAACGTTAGCTACTGTTGTTGGGGAGCCCCACTGTTGTTCTGTTGTTACTGTTAACACTAGCAACACTGTTCAGCTCCCAACGTTAAACAGCTCTATTCGCGTTATCGAAGGGGCGGCGGGCGGGGTGGGGGGCATCCAGAAAGAAAGAAATAAACAGTAAGTCCCAGCTTGCGTCTCTGCGGTGCATCACGCCGGAGTCTTCAACCGAGATCAGCCTCCGCCTCTGACATCGGAGCGTGAGAGACGCTCGGCAATCACGACTCTAGTCTCTACACGTACGCTCGGGGCGCAGCCTCGCCAGCGGGATGCGCCCATCGCTGCCCAGCCCCGCGAGGAGCCTGCTGCGTGGGCCGTGGCCCGCTCCACTGACCACTCGCACATGTTCTGCGGCTGCGCGCAGTGCGGTGTTGCACACGCTCCACCGCCACTGAAGTTTGAATGTCAAAGCCACGGCGCGGGTGGAAATGCGAACGAGAATTTGTGCAATCTCGGCGGTGACGGTCAGCTCGGCAGGGGCGGCCGCGCCCAGCTCCAGCTCAAAGAAATTGTTGTAATGGTCCAAGGTCTCAAGTGGATCTTGCGCACAAACGTTCCGCGAGGGACCACACGCGCACGAGGGGTAGGCTCTGGGCACTTGCCCATTGTGTGCACACAC
>NW_005195649.1:0-1250 GCF_000372725.1 Emiliania huxleyi CCMP1516
CGCCCTCTCCGCCTCCCGTTGTCGCCATCTGCACTCGCGCCGCGGCGCCGGCAGCCGCGCAGCCCGCGCACACGCCGCAACACGCGGCGGCGCCCCTCTCTCGCAGGGCTCCCGGACGCCGAAGAAGCAGTGGTCGCTCAACGACTTTGACATCGGCAAGCCGCTGGGCAACGGCAAGTTCGGCAAGGTGTACCTCGCGCGCGAGAAGAAGACGCACTTCATCGTCGCGCTCAAGGCGCCCGAGAGGGTCCGAGAGGGTCCGAGAGTGTCCGAGGTTGCTGCACTTGCTGCAACCACATGGGCAGGGACCGGGCGGCCGCCAGCCCCCTCCCCGCCGGCCGCTCCCCGCCCGCCTCGGCCGCGCCGCCCGCCTCCCGACCCCCGCCGCCTCGCCGATGGAGATGCCTCTCCCCCCCAGCCCGCACTCGCCCATGGGACCAGCAGCCCTCGGAGAGCGGCCACGGCACTGCGCCGACGCCCCGCAGCAGCAGCACTCCCCACGGCCTGCGGCCCGCCCTCAGCCCCTCGCCGATGCAGCACTCGATGCAGCACTCGCATGGCCCTGCCCAGATGCTGCTTCGAGAGCCAGCTCACCGCATCTCCCCGCACCTCCCCACATCTCCCCGCCCCTCCCCGCCTCTCCCCGCCTCTCCCCGCCTCTCCAGGTGCTCTTCAAGAGCCAGCTCACCAAGGCTGGCGTCGAGCACCAGCTGCGGAGGGAGATCGAGATCCAGGCGCACCTGAGGTGCGCGCCACGCCCGTGCACGCCCGCCACGCCCGCCACGCCCTCGGGGGAAGGGGGGGGGGGGGGCTGCCCGCCAACCCCTCTTGCAAAGCAGTGGCTGGCCGTCAGCAGCACGCAACCGTCGCAGCAGACAGTCCGGGCGCTCTCCACCCCTCTCCCCAAAGCATGCAGCGCGTCAGCCCGCCCAAGATTACCCGAGATTACCCGAGATTACCCGAGATTACCCGAGATTACCCGAGATTACCCAAAGCATGCAGCGCGGCACAGCCCGCACGTCGGCTCTCTCGCTGCCTCGCTACGCCCCCCCCCCCCGACGCCCCGCGGCCCCGCCAGGCACCCAAACATCCTGCGGCTGTACGGCTACTTTTACGACCAGACGCGCATCTACCTCATCCTTGAGTTTGCGGCAAAGGGTGAGCGAGCCCCCCCTCCCCCTCCCTCCCTCCCTCTCCACGCCCCACCTCTTTTCTCTCTCCCTCTCTCTCTCCACCTCTTTCTGTGCACA
>NW_005195648.1:0-1250 GCF_000372725.1 Emiliania huxleyi CCMP1516
ATCGTTTATTATATCATTGTATCTCCGCGTTCCGCACCGCGCCCTCGACGTACTTTGGGCTCGCGCCATACAGAGAGTACGAGATCACCCTCTTCGGCGACGCACCAGCAGCAGCAGCGGCGGCGGCAGCGGCGGCGGCAGTGGCGGCGGACGCGGCTGCAGCCAGCGGATCTGCTGCTGATGGCTCAGCTGCTGTCGGCTCTACTGTCGGCTCTGCTGCTGCTGCTGCAGCGGCGGCGGGAGGGGCGGAGGGAGCGGCCGGAGCGGCTGCAGGGACGGTTTCGTCGGCAGCAGCTGCGGCGCAAGCGACGGCGAGTGCCGCCGTTCCCCCTCTTGCCGCCGCCGCCGCCGCTCCTGCCGCCGCTGCTGCTGCCGCCGCCGCTGCTGCTGCTGCTTCGCCGAAGAGGGTGATCTCGTACTCTCTGTATGGCGCGAGCCCAAAGTACGTCGAGGGCGCGGTGCGGAACGCGGAGCTGGTGCGGCAGGTCTTCCCAGGCTGGACAGCGCGCTTCTACATCGACGCGGGCACGGTTCCGGCAGAGGCGCAGCGGAGGCTCGCCGCCCTCGGCGAGATTACCCGAGATTCCCCGAGATTCCCCGAGATTGCCCGAGATTCAACAGGCTCGCCGCCCTCGGCGCGGAGCTCGCCCCGGTCGACATGGGCGCGCGCGGGCACCAGTCGATGTTCTGGCGCTTCTTCGCCGCGGCGGGCGGCAGCATCGAGCGCTTCCTCTCCCCCCATCCCCCCCCCCCTTATCTCCCCTCTGTCTCCCCAACAGGCGGACGGAGGCATCGAGCGCTTCATCTCTCGCGACGTCGACTCGCGGCTGATGGCGAGGGACAAGACGGCGGTCGACGCGTGGGTCGCGTCCGGTGCGAGATCGCGCGAGATTGCACGAGATCGCCCGAGATTGCACGAGATCACGCGAGATCACGCGAGATTGCACGAGATCACGCGAGATCGCACGCGATCACCCGAGATGCCCCGAGATGCCCCGAGATGCCCCGAGATGCCCCGAGATGCCCCGTGTTTGCACGAGATTGCCCGAGATCCCCCGAGATTGCCCGCAGGTGCGCCCGTCCACGTCGTGAGGGACCACCCGAGCCACTCTCGCTACCCCATTTCCGGAGGGCTGTGGGGCGCCGTGCGCGGCGCGCTGCCGCGGCTGGTCGAGCAGATTGACGCGTACCCCGCCGATTCAAACTACCTGACAGACATGAACTTCCTCAACTCGGGGGGGAGAGAGAGA
>NW_005195647.1:0-1250 GCF_000372725.1 Emiliania huxleyi CCMP1516
CAAGGCCAAGGTATAACCCTGGTTGGGAAGGGGAGGGAGCCGGGGCCCCCCAAAGCCCAACCCACCCCCCCAGTTTAGGATGGGGGGTTCAGCGAGGGTGGACGGATCGACGCGGGTTCACCCGTGCGTTTTGTTTAAAGTGTGTCCCGAAAAGTGCGAGTAAACCCCCAGGGTGGGGGGGAATTTTTTTTTTTCAACCGCTACTCATGTTACGGCCCTGAGGATCCCCCGGCGGCGGCTTAAGGGGCGCCAAAAAACTCCATTGTACCCAGTGGAGGGTACAACAACCCCCGATAAAGCCCGGAAGGCAGTTAGGCGCCCCCGGAGAGTACAGAGTCCCAGAGAGAGGGGGAGAGACCCAGAGCCCCTTTGTTTTTTATGGGAGGGCCCCGCACTGTACCCTTTTTTGGGGTTTCCCAGGACACACACCCCCCCGGGCCGTTTGGGTCGGGGGGCACAGCCTTAGGGGAACCCCGACGCAGTTTTGGGGGGGGGGGAGCCCCCCCCCCCCCCCCCCTGCATCCAGCGATGCCAACACTCCAAGTGGGCACTCGCCATCGCAGGGAGAACACGCTTACGAAGCAGGCACGGCAACCTCCTCGGACCTCGCCTCGCCCTCAAACTGCCGGGGTGGTTCGCCTGGCCCTTGGGTAAGCTCGACCTGTGGCTTGGTACACCTTGTACGCCTACGAAGTGGTGGGCGTATTGATTTGCGGCAAGAGTGCGAGTGGTGATAGAACAGGGGTCAGGGCGAGGCGGTGCGACCGGGTGATGCCACGCCGGGGGGAGACGAGTAGGAGAGCGACGGCGGATGCATGAGCGGGCCGGATGGGTGGGACGCGGGCGTGGCGGCGCCGCGCCGAGTTTGTGATTACGAGCTGAGCCAGCGGGCTGTAAGAGGAGTACACGACCGCTGGCTTGCTGGCCGAACGGGATGCTGGCCTGTCCTCTCCGACCTTCGCGGGGGATTCCACCATGGAGATGCTTGCTATCGAGCGTTTTTGTGGCGTTTCGGCGGCTCGGATCCCTAGATTCCTCATTTCTCGCCCGGGCAAAAACGACGCCGTTCACAGCCTTGTGATTGAGAAGAAACTACGTCCTATGGCGCTGTGCGCTGGTCTGTGAGAGGTTGAGGTGCGAGCCCTGGAGGCCCTGGGGATGGGGGGAGACTTCCGCGGGCCTAGAAGGCCCGCGCGCAGGGGGGTGGGACATTGAGACCGGTCATGAATGAGTGCGAGAGAGAGATTTTT
>NW_005195646.1:0-1250 GCF_000372725.1 Emiliania huxleyi CCMP1516
GACGGCTACACGCACACGAGCCGCGGTCGTGTAGCCGTCTTGGCGGCGAGGCGCGGGACCGTCTGTGGTGAGGTGGGTCGCGTCCTCCGATTTACCCAGCATCCACACCCATCACCCTTTAGAGCTCTACAGACCTCAATCAAACACAAAGATAAGATCACGTCACGATCCGTCGATCATGCGCTCCCCGAGACGATCGTTTACGGTTTAGTCACGATACGCTTTTGGGGTGTTTTGACACGACGCAACAGCGGATTTGACCTGACAGCTAGGGGCTCTACTCTCCACGCTGCGCACACACTCATCACCTCTGAGCAAATAGCTGTGGGGTACCGTACAGGAGCGCAGACCCGGGCAACTACTACATGTCACTCTTCCTGGTGACTCCGGTGACCTTGCCAAGCATGACGGCGGTGTTGCCGTCGAGGAAGGCGATGCGTGAAAGGCCCTCGCAGTTCTTGAAGGAGTCGACGACGAGCGGCTGCTGCGGCTGGAAGGCGACCTCGGCCATCTCGTTGGACTTGAGCGAGTGCGGGCTCTCCATCTTCTTGCCGCCGGTCTCCTTGCCGACCTTGAAGACGAACTCGGTCGCGCGGCACGCCAGGGCTGCCCCCGGCGCATACATATCTTCCGCTTACCGAATGGAGCTCGCGCAGCAATCTTCTACAACACGCTCAGCGCCGATACTCCGCGACGATTCACCATTCGGCCTGGAGGGACATGCATGCGGCGGCGGGCCGCGCAGGGAGGAGGGAGCAGGTGCGGTTTGTCTCGGTCAGCCAGTTCGGCGCGGGCGCGTTCTTGAACGCGATCCCGACCCGCGCGCACTTCCGTCTGCCCTCGTACGTGCTGCGCTTCGCGCTGCAGTGCCGGTTAGGGTGCGCACGAGCTTCCGGTCCACCTCCTCATATATTCCGTGAGTTCGGAGTGTGCGGTCGCGTGGAATTTGGTTGCTTTCAATGGTTGCTCACCAGTTGGGGTATGGTGAAAGTTACGGGGCTCTAAGCGCGGTGTCTGCCGCCGTACGCACATGTACATGTACTCTGGGGCATGTACTGACGTATCATTGTACGAAATGACATTATGGAAAAACCACAGACGGAAACAAACCCGGACCGGTCCAGTCATGCACGGACAAAAATGGGGGCGCGAGGGTGTGCGGCCTGCGCTTCCCCAGAGATGCACTCACACCAGCTTGCTGGGCAAGCACTTGGCCGCCTCGGTCGAGATGGGGCAGTCCTTCTCCATGT
>NW_005195645.1:0-1250 GCF_000372725.1 Emiliania huxleyi CCMP1516
GCTTGCCCAGCATCGCCACCAGCTCTGCGAGCGTGGGCAGCGATGAGAGAGGTGGCAGCCTGCGAGGATGTGTTCGGTGGCAGGGCGCGCGGGCGCGACGCACGGGAGAGCTGCTTGGGCGAGCCGATGGTGCCCTTGAACCGCATGTGTTTCCTCGTGATCGGTGGAGAGGCAACACCGAGCGCGGCAAGAATGGCATTTTTTTTGGTAAAATTACAGTGTGAAAAAGAGAGAAAAGAAAGCGCGCGCCGCGCGCGTAAGCGGCGCGCAGCGCCGCCGCAGGCGGGGCGCAGCAGGGGCGCAAAATTAAACGCCATTTTCGGTTCCGCGGTTTTGCCACTAACATCAAAATCCGGTATAAAGCACTCAAGGGGCGCCGCGCTGGGCCCCTGGCGCCTCTCACTCTACGGATGCCAACCAATCGGTTGCATCATGGTGTGAACCCCTTCTGAACCCCATTCTGAACCCCTTCTGAACCTCACTGACCCCGTTCTAGGCCGCCCGCAGGCCGAGGCCCAAGGCGCACTTGGAGCATAATAAATAAATAAAACGGACATCCCAAGACCCTGGGCTAGGGCTCTCTTGCCCGCAACCCGATGCCAATCATCCGGCCCGCTGGGTGCGCTTCTTAGCTCCCCGGCCCTGGGATGTGCGGCGTCAAGACCGTTCCCGTCAAAGACCGCTGTCGCTGCCGCCGCCGTCGGCAGCGGTGGCAAGCCATATTCTACCTTCATGCCACCTACCTCGCGGTCGTCCCACTCTCGTCGTTCTCTCTCTTGTCGCTTCTTCCTCTGTCGCGTCGCTCTCCTCTGCCTCGTCCTGCGACGCCGCCTGAATGACGATCGGTCGGCTGGCGACCCGTTAGGGTCGACAGTTGAGCTAGGGAGTGTTGCGATGGCCGCCCAAATGCGAACGCAGGAGATAAAATGCTTTGCGGCGACGTTCCGTGGGTAGGATCAAGTCGCCGCTTGCTTTAATAATAGTCTACGCGCGTCCTCGGGGCCAAGGCGCAGTCCAGCTGTCTGAGGGAGAGAGTCTCCCTCGCTGCGCGTTTCGAGCGCAACCTGGCAGACGGAGTCGGGGCGCTCCCGCACGCGTGCCGGTGGGGAGCTCCGCTTGCCGCACGCCTGCTTTTCGCTGCACATGCTGAAGCCGCCATGCTGTGAACCCCCAGGGCCTCCAGGGCTCGCACCTCAACCTCTCACAGACCAGCGCACAGCGCCAGGGAGGTATTTCTTCGAAAAACAAGG
>NW_005195644.1:0-1250 GCF_000372725.1 Emiliania huxleyi CCMP1516
ACGGACACCCGCGCGCGGCCGCGAGAGAGTCGAGAGATGATGCGTGTTCAACCTTGCGCTTCACGAGACCGCCGTTCCCATCCCACCCACAGAGCAGAGGCGTGCGACACAGTCCTCTCCGGTGCGACGTGAGGCGCAGAATCGCACGAAATTACGAACTGCTTGGCGCGGCGACCGCCGGCTCGTCCGGTACGGGCGGAGCGTTGTACATGTGGTACGACGGGGACTCGGCGCCACTGCGAGGCGGCGGTCAGGGGTGAATGCGGGCGGGGGTGTGGGCGGGCGGTGCGGGGCGGGGCGGGCAGTGCAGGAGCGCGCGCGCACTGTTTGCTGACGTCCATCTCGTCCATCGCCTCCTGCTTCTGTTTTGACGTCCCGCAGCCCATCCTTTAGCTGTAGTGAGAGCGTGTAGCGCGCTCCGCGCGTCGGGGAAACTGGGGGGGTGAGCGTTGTGTGCGGCCGCAAAGGACGCTTGGGCACAAAGAGAATTCAACACCCGCAACCCCGGGCCCGAAATCGCAAAGAGACAGTCACGCAACACGGGGTCCAGGGAAGGCGTCAACACTGCTCACAGCAAAGAGAAAGCGCCCAGAGCGGAATAACACAACGCACTCTCAGTGGCCGTCGAGAGCAGCCTAGCGCACACTTTGGGGAGGCTGGGATGCCGAAGTGAGAGAGAGAGAGATTTTTAGCAATACCAAACAAATCTAACACTCACACGTCATTTGGGGCCTGGAGCCCTGTTCACGCGCGCGCGAGACGTGCAGACAGGGTTGCCAGGTGAGAGCGAATGGCGCGGTTCACGCCTCGCACAAGAGAGAGAGAGATGCGCTCTGCATGGTGGGACAAAAAAGAGAGCGAGTACTTGGGCGAGTAGGCCGTGCGGTCGACGCTGCCGCGCGCGACTTTGCGCGCGAGGCGGCGCAGCTTGAGAACGGCGGTGGGCGAGAAGCCGCCGCCGAACGTCTCGTGGAGCAGCAGGTTGAAGTTGTTGCGCTTGACAAAGATCGCGTCGTGGTAGAACCCGCGATGCGCCTTGACGTAGCCGTGGCCGGTCTTGTGGGAGAAGGGTTGGCCGGGCTGCCCGCGCGCCTTGCAGCCCATGTTCAGGCGGCGGGCCTTCTCTTCGGTGTTACCAAAGGCGTAGGAGTGGCCAACGGAGGCGGGCGTGCCGCCACTCGAGGCGTTGCCCACGCCCGGCGAGGAGGTCTTGAGGAGGGGCGTCCAGAGCTTGATTTCATTCACGTCAT
>NW_005195643.1:0-1250 GCF_000372725.1 Emiliania huxleyi CCMP1516
CCGGCGCTGTGCACCGCGACTAAGCGGCGTCTCACCTCGCCCGCCAGGCCAAAGAGGCCCGCGATGCCCGCCTTGGCGCACGCGCGCGAGGTGGCCTTGCACGCCAGGCCGAGCTGCGCCATGAGCACCGTCAGCTGCGCGGCAGCGGCGGGAGGAGTCAGAGGCAGAGCCACCGGGTGGCGGGCGGCGGCGGGAGCGACGGGCGGCAGGCGGGCAGTGAGTGGCTGTGGGTCGCGAGCGAGAGCCATGTGTGTGGCTGCGAGGTGCGCGTGTGCCCACGCATGCGGCTCGGCGCGCCTCTTTATCGCTCGTGTTCTCCATGAGCCAGCGGCCAAGATTCATGAAGTCTTGTTCGGCCGAGACATCTTCGACTGAGCCGCGCGTCGTTCTCGCCTCTGGCATGCTGCTGGGTCTCCGAAGGTGCAGCCTGCGGTGCGTACGCAGACCGGGGAGCTGTGATCGGTGCCAGGATCGCCGGGCGAGCCGGGCGAGGGATGGAATGGCTCACAGCCCGGCGAGGGAACCTTTTGTAAGCTACGTCTGAGGTCTCGGCATGAGCGAAAAAGTAAACCCGGGATACCCATCACTGAGCCGACGATGCTACGGGTAGCCCCAGGGTGGTGCCCACCCCCATACCCTCTGGCACTTGCCTGCGCCCTGGCCGCGCATGCCGCGCACGCGCGCGCACGCGCGCGCACGCGCGCGCACGCCCGCGCACGCCCGCGCACGCCCGCGCACGCCGCGCACGCCCGCGCACGCCCGCGCACGCGCGCGCACGTGTGCGCACGTGTGCGCACGTGCGCGCACGCGGCACTACGCCGCACTACGCCGCACTACGCCGCACAGTGTGGCGCTGTGTGGCACTTCCGGCAGGTTGCTGTGAGAGAAGCATGTGTTACCCCCTACACAGCCTTTTACACACATTTAATCACCATCAAGACCCAAGAGCATCTCTTTGACCTCATCTAGGTCACACCTGTCTGGGCATGACTTAGGGCCAGCTCGCGACCCCTTTTTCCGCCATGCAACAGTGGGTTCGTCCAAGTCCATGACTTCATCCCACCCATCAGCCGGGTAGAAGATACGCATCTGCTGGTCTGGAACTCCCGGCACAAGCTGCACGACAATGCCTGGTTGCCAAGTCCCGGTGTCATCAGTGTGGTCGTCCTCATCCCACCACACAACCTGGACATGCCAGCCGACGATGTTCTGCGCATCATTAGTTGTCTGCCGTAACCCGGCTGTCCCCA
>NW_005195642.1:0-1250 GCF_000372725.1 Emiliania huxleyi CCMP1516
ACAGCACACATTCCCCGCGGCACAGCGTTACGGCACCGCCCCACGGCACAGCCCCACACAGCACGCAGCCGCACGCGCACAGCCCCACACAGCACGCAGCCGCGCGCGCACAGCCCCAGCCCCACACAGCACGCAGCAGCGCGTGCACAGCACAGCCCCACCCGCAGACCAGCCCCCACCCACAGCGCAGCACGCCGGCACGGGCGCACGCCTGCGACGTGTCCGCAGGTGCGCGAGTCGGAGCGAGACCGCGAGGAGAGCAAGCGCGCGCTGGCAGAGGTTGTGGCCAGGCTGCAGGACCTCGAGGAGGCCGCGCAGGCAGAGAGCCGCTCTCTTGCAAAGGGGAGCGCTACCCGAGATGCATCCCGAGACTTGTGACCGGCGAGAGTCGCCCGAGGCGTAGGCGGGGGCGCTCGCCAAGGACAAGGCGTTGGCCGAGGCGGCCAAGGAGCGCTCTGCTAGGGAGTGGGCGGCGAGAGAGCTCGCCGGTACGCGCAAGGAGCTCGAGCGCCTGCAAAAGCGGGAGGAGGTGGTGTCGCGGGTGCGCGAGCTCAAGGAGGCAGAGCGGGTGGAGAAGCGCTCGCCCCAGTCCGTGTCCAACTCGGGCAACGTCTCGGACAAGTCCAACTCGGCCCTCTCCGCCAGCGAGTTGGAGGAGGCGGCGGAGATTGCCGAGGTGCTGGGGCTGGGGGGCGAGGAGAGGCGACAGGGCGCAGCGGGCGGCGGCGGAGGCGAGGACGTCGACGACTTGCCGCTCCATCCAGAAGGCGCGGGGCTGTATGAGAGCGCCGGCTGGGAGAGTGGCAGGGGTGGGTGTCCCAAAGCGCCGGACGACGACGAGGGCGGAGAGGCCAAGGCGGCTGCGGACGCGGAGCGGTGTGAAGAGCCGCACGCGCCTGAGGCGGAGGCGGAGGCGGCAGAGGTTGAGCAGGGGGCGGACGAGGCGGCCGTGAAGGGGGCGGCGGTGGAGGCCTCGGTGGTGGAGGCGGTGGAGGCGGTGGCAGCGG
Source organism: Emiliania huxleyi CCMP1516 (assembly GCF_000372725.1). NCBI lineage: Eukaryota > Haptophyta > Isochrysidales > Noelaerhabdaceae > Emiliania > Emiliania huxleyi. The sequence goes on from NW_005195642.1 coordinate 1,008, forward strand.
CGGCGGCGGCGGCGGCGGCGGCGGCGGCGGAGGCGGCGGAGGCGGCGGAGGCGGCGGAGGCGGCGGAGGCGGAGGCGGAGGCGGAGGCGGAGGCGGAGGCCAAAGATGCAGCGGCGACGGCGGAGGTGGAGGCTGCGATGCCGTCGCCGTCGACGCTGGAGGCGATGCAGAGGCGCGAGGCGTCGCAACGGCAGGGGCTGCTCGAGGTCAAGAACAGCATCGCCGCGGCGCACGCCGCCGGCC
>NW_005195641.1:0-15842 GCF_000372725.1 Emiliania huxleyi CCMP1516
CCCCGCCGCCGCCTTCGACGCGGACGAGCTGGCCGGGCTCGTGCTGCGCCGCGTGCGCGAGGCGGAGAAGGCCGAGGAGGCCGAGGAGGCCGAGGCGGAGGAGGCCGGGCGGGCGGGGGTGGTGCCGGGCGGGTGCGAGGGAGTGATCGCGGGCTCAGGCGTAGATTGGGGTGCAGTGGTGCTGATTGGCGCCCTTGCCGCCGCGTGTATGGCCGAGCGTCTCCTGCGAAGGAGCTGATCTCTGGGCTCTGGCGTCTGGGCCAAAATCCCCAGAATTTTTGATCTTGAAATTGAATCCACTCACACAAATAAAGAAATATTGGGACGACGACATCACAGGCGATGCCGGCAGACCGTGAGAGCGATACCGCAATGATGTTTTAGGACTGTGTCTCTGTGATGCATGAAGATGAACCGAAGCCTCGGCGTGGAGAAAAAGAGGAGCGGGGCCCGCGGAAATGTTCGGGGTTGTGCCGCCTCGCGGACCATAAGCCGCTGTCGCGCGCGACACCCCCTCCGGCGCTGCGGGAAAGAGCATCGAGGCTCCCGCGCCCCGCGCCGCCGCCGTGGGGACTACATGGCCACCGCTACCTTGTTCTCCGGCGACCCTGCCGCACCAGTTCGGCTGAGCAGCAGCAACAGCGTGTCGTGGGCCCGCACCTTGGCCTCGAAGCGGCGCGAGAAGGTGCCGAGGCTCTGCCTCGCCCACACGTTGCGCGCGCCTGCCGTCTCGCCGTGCGTCCACCTATCGTCCGGCGGGCGTCCTCAGACTTGGCGCTCAGCGACGGTGCCCCCGCACGCGGTGCAACCCAATCGCATCGAGGCAGACTGCCAAGGAGGCGGTGTGGTTGCCCCAGTTGGTCAGGGCCACCGCAGAGTCGCCGTTTGACAAGCGGCGGACCCACGCCTGGGGAGGGGAGGGGAGAGGGGACGCAGGTGGGCAGAGGTCCCGCAGCGCCCGGATCTCGCGGTGGGGCGGCGGAGTCAAAGTGGATTAACTCAGGTGAATCAGGTCTCGCGGCGGGACGGCTGCACCTCTTGAGAAGAGCCGTGGCAGGAGGGCATCGCGTCGCCTGGCACCGCCTTGTAGTCTTGGTTGATGGCGATGGCCTCCTTGTTGAGCAGCAGCTCCTGCGCGGGGCGGGAGGAGGGCGTCGTGATCCGGCCTGCTACGCGTGCTCCACACCCCGCCGCGCCGCCGCACCTTCATGATTGGAGTCATGAGCCGGATGTCCGTGCCGACCATCAGCGGGGAGGAGACAACCACGTAGAGCGAGGCCTCGGTGCGGTACTCCTCCTCGCTCATCCCGGGGCAGTGCTCCGGCTTTGTCCAGTTGCAGTGTCCCTGGTCCGACTCTGGCCCAACGCACTGGTCCTTGCAGCCCTGCCCGCCCGTCATCATCATGTCGAGGTAGGCCCACCCAAACGGCCCGCTCCAGCTCGCCTTCCCGCGTACAGCCTCCACCTGCGGGCAGCGAAGGCGAGCTCGCTGGCGTGGCTGAGTGGCAGGGCAGCCGCGGTCGAGTGGCAGGTCAGCCCCAACCTGCTGCCTCACGCTCGCAAAGTTGTCGTGGTGGTCGCCCGTGGCGCGCCAGCCCTGGGCGATGCCCGGCGCGTAGCCCCAGTGATCTTGCTGCTGGTACGGGCCGCGGCAGAGCATGTACGACATCGGCCGGCCGGTCGCGTTGAGGGCGCGCGACATGTTACGGTGGCCCTCGACCGAATCGTGCGAGCCACAGTAGTCGATCTTGACATAGTCCACGCCCCACGCCGCGAAGGTGCGCGCATCCCTCTCGTAGTGGCCGAATGACCCTGGTGACCAGCCACCGTGGCACGTGCGATCGCCCACGCTCGTGTACAGGCCGAACTTGAGGCCGAGCGAGTGGACGTAGTCAATCACAGGCTTCATCCCGTCTGGGAAGAAGCGTGGGTACGGCACGAGCTCGGCCGTCGCGTTGTCTCGCGTCGGGTGCCAGCAGTCGTCCAGGACGACCCAATCGTAGCCGAGGTCCTTCATTCCGCTCAAGACCAGCGTGTCGGCCATCGCCCGAATCTGGCCGTCGAAGCAGTGGTCCTCGCCGCACTCGCCAACGGAGCACCACGTCTGCCAGCCCATGGGAGGGCGCTCGCCCATCCCGTTGTTGTACGCACTCACGGCCGTGGCGAGGGCGGCAGCGAGGGCCGCCATCGTAAGTCGATACAGTGCGTGACTGGCGGAGGGGCTGCAGCTGCACCTCTCGAGCAGCAGCCGCACGGGCTGCAAGGCCCCTCTGGCCGCTACAGAGCAACCAGCGGAAGAAAGAGAAAGCGCACGAAACAAGAACACAACTTATCTCTCACATGACAAGCGATCAAGAAAGAAACGGAGGCTGGACTAGCTTGGGTCGTCTGCTTTCTTTCTTTCTTTCTTAGCTCCGAGTAGAGGGGGGAAAATAGTAGATTTGAATGCGTCCACGTACGGCTTAGTGAGTGGTTGGGGTGGCGGCAGCCTCAGGCATCCCCAAGGGAGCCTCTGCGGTGCCACATAAGCAGCTTAGTGATTGTCGAGACTTTAAAGGATTCGTTTGAGAAATGCAAACAAGACAAACGGTACTATGGTCACCAGTAAACGAAAATTCGACTTTGAGGGATCATATCTCAAAAGGCTGGGTGAGGAGCTGGCGGCGCTGCAACAAAAGCTCGCCCGCATTGGCCGCGCCAATCTAGCTCTCGGCAGGAGCAAGGCGCCGGCAGAGACTACGAGTCAAGCTTACGGACACACCGCAAGGTCGCTCCGCCGCTCCTTCGAAACACTGGACGGGCTGACGGCATCGCTCGACGCCACGCCGAGGCGGCCAACTCGGGCGGTGGCGGCATCGCCGCCAGATTCGCCGCGTACGCGAGAGCCGAGGAGGTGCCAAGTCCAGCGGGCGCACAGGCAGTCCCTGTCGCCGCGCGCAGGCGGGGCCCCGCGCATGCCGCCCGTTTCGGAGAGGCCGGCACCTGGAGCGGGAGCTGCGGGATCGGGAGGCTCGCCCCGCCGATTCGTGCGCTCGGAGAGGCGGCGGGCCGTGACGCTGAGGGGCGTGCCCGCCTTGGCGGAAACAGCGCCTTAGTCTTGCTTTACACGACGTCCCATGAGTGTGTGAGTGTGTTTGGTATTGCTAAAAATCTCTCCCCATGAGCCATGTTCCCCCTAAAGAAAGAAAGAAAGAGACAACCCAAATGAGGCACGGGAGGAGGACAGGGTGGTCCCCACCTGCACGAGCAGGATTTTGGATGTTGCAGTGGAGCACTTGGAGCACTTGGAGTGCAGTCAGCAGCCAGATCGGTGTATTTCTTTATCCCGCCTGTGCGGGAGTGTCGCCAGTAGATGCTCTCCCAGTCCGAGTTCGAGCGGATGGCACGTCAGTTCGCCCTTCTGCATCACACGGCCCCGACCTGGGCCTGGTTCGAGCCCGGGCCGTTATCCGACTCGGGCGCCTTTGCGCCTCCGCCTGGCTTCCTCCGCTCAAGTCCGATTGTTGTGCAGCCTCCGATCGCCGCCCGCAGGCAGGGCGGAGAGGAGGAGGACCCTCCGGTGCTGGAGGAGCCAATCTGCAGCACGGCCGACTCATCTGCACTCGACGTGTCTGCGCTGGACGACCAGCCGCAACCCGACCTGCTGCGCATACACATCTGCCGCTCCGCCACGTACCAGACGCCGCAGCTGCTGCTGCTCGGCTGCCATGGCTCGGACGGGCGGCCATGGGACGTCGACGAGGCACGTGCGTACCTACAGAGGCAGGCGAACGGCTCGCAGCCTCTGCCGGACCAGATGCTGACGCCGGCAGAGCACCCAGGCCTCGGGCTGCCGTGCGTCGCACTGCACGCGTGCCACACAGCCGAGCTCCTATCGCCAATGATGCGCGACGCGGCATCGTGCTCGCGCGAAGGGGGCAGACCACCGCTGGACCTGCTTGGCGCGTGGTGGTCCCTCGTTGCGCCTCTGCTCGGCTTGCGCGCTCAGCCAGGCCCCCAACACACCGTGAATACATAAACACCGTGTCCATGCCGCATGCGGGCATCGGCAAGCATTTCTTACTAAAAGATTTGTGTTGAGAAATGCTTACCTGCACCTAAGAGGGTCTCGTGGATCGTCACAGTATCTTTAGTTGGTGCCTCATCTGCGCAGGTACCGCCTGACCGGTGGCGTGCCGCTTGGCCGTCTGCACTCGCTCAAGGCGTAGGTGAGGATCGCCTGCTGGTCGTCCTTGAGCGAGCGCAGCTGCTCTCGCAGTAGCCGCTCGAGCACGTCGTACTGCTCGACGAGGCGCTCGCACGCGACGAGGGTGGTGGGCGAGATCTGGAGCAACTCACGCGCTTGGTGGGCGGTCGGCTGCCGAGGGGCAAAGGCGAGAAAGTCAAGGATGTCTCGCCACCGGTTCCCAGGCCGTTGCATCAGCACGTCCTCGTAGAAGAGCTCGAGGGTGCGCGCCTCGGGAATAGCGTCGCGAATGGCCCTCCGGTGCCGCGTGATCATGGCGACGTAGTCCATTGTCAGGCCCGCGAGCGCCTCCGGCGATACCTGGATGCGGTCGATCTTGCCCGTGCCCGCGGCGCTCTCTTTCTGCGCCTTTGTGTGGTGCACGCCCGTGATTTGCATCCGCTGCACCGAGATTGCGCGCCGGATGACGGACGCGCGGATCAAGTGCAGCACCTGCCACCGCCGCTCGACCGCGGCGGACAGGAGCGCATCGGCGCCACCCCTGGGAGGCAAGAGCGGCAGCATCACCTTCATTCCGCGGGACGCGCGCGAACAGCATGATGGCTCTCCGCTGCAAAGCTTCCGCGGCGGTGGTATGCGGCAGGGCGGCTTGCGGCATGCCCCGTCCCGGTGCAGCTCCCAGGGCGCCGTGGAAAAGGCACTGTCGAGGTCGTGCAGCACGCGCTCGGCGCTCTGGCTGTGCGTCCAGTTTTGCCACAGCGTCATCGGCGCCACTTGTGTGGGAATCCAACCCTGCAGGACCGTCAGCGGCTCGGCGGTGACGGTAGCGACGCAGTTGTACCGAGCCAGCTGCTCCATGAACCAGGTCGAGCCGGCTCGGCCATAGGTGAGGACGAGGAAGTTGCCGCTCTCGCCGCCGCCGTCGCCCACGCTGCCCCTGCTCTTGTTGCCGCCCGCCTCGCTACCGTCGGAAATTTGCAACGCCGCGCCGCCCCGCGGCGAGGGTTGCCTGCGTCCGGACACCAACAGGCCCATGTACGGCGCCGTGACGGCGGCGGGTCCTCTGAGGTTGGCAAGGCACAAGCGGTGCAGATGCCCGCTGGAGCTTCGAACTAGCCAAGAAGTGCCCCGCAGCCTCAGTGATGCGAGCCATCGCCCAGCGTCCGTCCCAGCCAGCGATGGCGCGGGCTTGAGCGCCTGCACGCTTTCCGCGTTGCTCCTGCCCCACGGCACGCTATCCATGCGGTACGCGACAGTCCCTTCGGGGTCGGTGCGGTACTCCGTCGAGCACGGGCCGGCGGGCTGCTGTTCGTACGCCTGCTCCAGGTGGGCACGGTGGTCTTCTCGGTAGTCCGAGCTTGCGCAGTTGCCGGTGAAGGGGTCGGCCTCAGACCGACAGAGGGAGCAGCGGATCGGGAGAAGACTGTACGCCAGAGAGCTCTCCTTGGAGCGCTTGCAAAAGGCTCGCACCGCGTCAAACTCCGCCCACATGGGGAGAGCCGTGGCCGTGGGGAGATCCGCGGGCAAAGCTCTGCGGTGAGGCGCACGCAGAAAGGTGCAGTTGGCCCGCGCGGCTGACCGATTGGTGCAGCGACGGTGCAGCAGCGCATGACGGCTCCCCACCGCGAGCTGTGGCCGCGCAGCCTCGCTGCGCTGCGCAGCGGGCACACCGAAGCGATCAAGCTCTGCCGCGAGCCGCGAGGTTGGACCGGCAGTGAGCCACCTCAGGTAGGTGGCGAAGCGAGCCAGCGCCTCGGGAGATAGGATTAGGACTGCACGACCCGCGAGGGCCGCGACACTCGCGCCGTGCGACGGACTGCTCCGCACGACGTGCAGCCAGCGCTTGATGTCCTGGAAGAGCAGCACGTTGCGTTCGACGAGGACGAGCGCGGTGTCTGGACGAATATCCGGCCTCTCGCGGATCACCTCGCGCAGTATCAGCCAGCGGCGGATATTGCGCTGGACTGTGGAGTCAGACGACGTTCCGTGCCGGGCTGCTAGGCGCGCCCAGTGCTCGGTGGCCTCCTCTGCACGTGTCAGGTTGGCCCAATTCGCGCCCACGGAGAGCACGGCATGCTGAGTCCGCGGCGGCGAGATCGCTAGCACGTGTCCCTGCGAGCCCTGCAACTGTCGTACAGCGAGACTGATATCGGGGGTTGGGTTCTCCGTCACAAATGCGATCAGGCCCGGGTGGAGGTCCTGCACTTGCGGCGGGTCACCGACCGCAGCTGCCATGTACGATGGGAGGATGCGGCTGTGGCGGTGGTGCTATGTTGGGTCGCCTGCCTGCCTTGCGCAGCGGCCAGCCGCGTCGCCCGCAAGCGATATGACTCTCGTTGACACGCAACAGGAACGGCCGAGTTTTCCGTTTTTTTACCGGGTACGAGTATGTGGCTCTTGCGAACGTACCCTTCCTCAAGGGTTTTCAGTGTATGTAGCTCTTACGAACATACCCGAGGGTGGACTGCTGACAGGGTTTGCGATGAGAAGCGATCCGAACGTGGCATTTGGGTTTTAGTATGTTGTTGAATCTAGATCACTACCGCCGTAACGCAAGAGCACTGCGACGGATCGGGCTCATGCTAGCATCCACCTCGCAGGCCCGATGTTTTCCCAAATTTTCAGAGAGAGAGAGAGAATTTTCAGTGTATGTAGCTCTTACGTACATTCCCGTAGGAGACTCTGCTGACAGGGTTTGCGATGAGGAGCGAATTTTATCAAAAAAGAATTATAACGTCCTGACCCCCGTTAAAATCCCTGTGTGGTGGCGGCGTGCCGTCCCACCAATGTTTTCTTCTTTCTGTGTCCCTCGACCTGTCCTGGCCTGTGCATACAAGTGCGCACACTTAATGATTTTCGGCCGGCCGCAGGTCGGGCTGGACGCGGCTGTTTCGGCCGGCGGTCGGGGTCGGACACCAGCTTTGTCGGCGCGTCAGCGCCGAAGAAAATTTTGGGCGATTTTCTTGTACTCCCGTCACTTCCAGCTCACGCTCCCGGAACTTCTATTTACTCCTTGAGGTTCCCTCAGGCCCGCCGCCGCGCTCGCTGGACAGCGGCCGTGACTCACCTGCTTCGGGCGCGCTGCTCCTCGGGGATGGCGAGAAGCGGCAGAGATGATGCTCATAGATGAGCTAGCCCCAGATGCCCCGTTTGCCCCACTGCGGCGCCGCGCTCGTGCCGGCGTGCGAGTGGGTACAATGCACCCCCTCGGCCGCTCGCGGCCCGGAACGCATCGGGAGATATTCATTCGTATACGCCAAGACGTGCTCAGATGGCACGTAGTAGTGTGACTGAGCGCGTGGCCACTCTCCACCCTCGATTGCGGGTGCGGCCGCGGCCGCAGTGGTGTAGGCGGACAGTAATGATGCCGCGCGGGCGGAGTGGCGGACACGAGGACGCTGCCGTCGGACGAGGGGTTGCTATCATACGCAAGCACGAGCCGTCGGTGACGCGACGGCGTCATCACCGTTGGCCAGCATAGAAGCGCGAAAACCTTGTGTCGGATGCGTCCCCAAACTTGTAGCGCTACATCTTTGGACACACACCGGCGGGCGCTTTCGAGGCGACCGGCAGCATTTTTTCTAGCCACATGGACCTTTTAGCGGCACGATAGCTGGGCTGCAACATACGTGTACCTACATACACTCGACTACAGCTACGACTGCAACGGCGCGCAGCGCCGAAGAAAATTTTGGGGCTTCTCGAGCGGCGGCCGGTGTGGACGCCGTTGTTTCGCAGCTCGGTCGGGGGGGGGCGCCCCTGCGTTTCCCTGCGGTCGGTCGAAAATCATTAAGTGAGCGCACTTGTATGTGTCTCGCAGCCGGCGACACTGGCCCATTCTCGCACGCGCTGGCCTCGCTCGCCGACAGTCAGTACACGAGCAGCGACGCCTTCCTCCATGCGTGTGGGCTCCTTCGGAAACTGCTGCTGAATGCCGCGGACCCTGCGAAACGGACCCTGCGCCGCGCAAACCCGCGCGTTGCCGCCGAGCTATTGAGTGTTGCTGGTGTTGAGGCGGCGCTGATCCAGCTCGGATTCCGAGACCATGGCGATGAGCTGACCATCACGGACGAGGCCGCTGCAGATGTCCACAGTGCGGTTGCTACAGTCGATTGCGCGGCAGGTAGCGTGCGTCGCCGGGCGCTGGTGTTGGCCTTGAGGCCGAGCGACCCTCTTGGCTGGAGCGCTGAGCTCCACGATCCCGCCATCCTGATCTTCAATCCCAAGTTCAAGGGAGCCGTCTTCGACTGCACACCACGGAACGGCGCGCCTTCGGGCGTGATCGCCTTCCACAACTCGCCGTTTAGCAACTTTTGGCCCTGCGGCGCCGGTGTGACTGTGAGCCATCGTGGCATGAGGCTGCGATTCGCCACGTCAGAGGCGCTGCTCATGGCCTTCAAGCAGCATTTGCTCGCTCCGAGCGGTGGCGTGCCGCCACACGAATCGCTGGCGGACGCCCTTCGCACGCAGGCTACGATCCGAGCTGCGGCCGAGTCGAAGGAGGTGGCCGCAAGAGCAACGAGGCGGGTGGCCGACTACACGTGGTGGGGCCACCACGGGGTGCACGTACTGGTGGGGTCGGTCGTCTGCCTGCTCAAGTTCTCGCAGGACGAGGGCCTGCGCCGCCTCCTGCTCAGCACGCAAGGCGTCCTGCTGATTGAGGCTGCGCCGCACGACGGCGCGTGGGGCGTCGCAGCAAACTCATCAAAAGCTCTGCAGGCGCCGGCGCTCGCTCGCACGTTCGGCCTGTACTCGGTTCATCAGTCGCCATTCGAGTTTGAGTCGCGCGAGGGGCGGGTGCACACTCGGCTATGTTGTGAGGCGAACGCGCTGGGGAAGGCGCTCATGGTCGCTCGAGCCGCGATCCTTGCAGGCGTCGAGGCGACGTCGGGCATGGAGCTGAGGAGCGCCTTTGCCGCTGTTGCGAGGCACCTGCGGCTTCTCGCGCTGCCGTGTGACTGGCGCGCGGCGGAGACGCATCTGGAGGACTCCTTGTGATCGTACGCTCTATTGTACAAGGACTGCGTGAATTCTTTTTCTGTGTTAGTCTTAGTGCCAGTGCGCGCCAGTCCCGTGCCTAGTGTCGTGAGAGCGACGGGGTAAAAAATTCCTCTGGAAGGCGGCGAACGTGCTGAACAAAAAATGCAGCACTAAGCTGACGCGGGGGCCCAGTACCTCGACGAGGGAGCGATTCTAAGATCAGGTCTACCACTGGGCGAACATCGGCCGTCCCTCAGTGCTTCCAGCCTGCCCGCTTCAGTTTCCTCAATTGGCTCGAATTTTGCTTAGTAGAAAAAAGAATAGCGCGGCGCGCGGGCCGCCGGAGCGGGCATTTCGAAGTGGTCAGCGGGCATTTCGAAGTGGTGCGGCGGCAGGCTGCCACCGCTGCCCGGGCGCCCCGAGCGGCGGCGGAGGGCCGCCCAGGCCACCACCAGTGCCCCTCCCACCGGCGGCGCGGCGGCAGCGGCGCCGACCGCCCCTCCATCAGCGGTGGCGCGACGGCTGTCGTCGGGGCGCCGGCAGGTGCCGCGCGCAGAGGGTGCCACCGGACCGGCCGACGCGCGCCCGGCGGAGCCTTCGTCGTCCATGGCGGGCCGAGCACCCCCGTGTCGCTTCTCGGCGCATTGGAGAGCAGAGGATGCTGCTGGCGTCGCCGCTGGGATCGGCGGCGGCGCCAGCAGCGTTCTCGGATCTGAAGCCGACTTTGAGCGCCGATCGATCGATCTGAGGGCTGGCCGATGGGTGGCGCTGGGACATCGCCGCCGCCGCGGAGGCCGGCGGCGACCAGAGGAGCGGTTGAGGCGCGTGGCGCATATGTTACCTGCCAAGTGAGCATTCAAGTGTGCTTCGAGATTTATTCGAGATTTGAAACTTAGATGTTCGTTTCCAGCGGGGAGGTGGGAGACCTGATCTTAGAATCGCTCGAGGTGACTTGGACCACCAAGAATTGGCTAGGGCTGCATGAGCAACGTATCTCAGTCGTTCTTCACAGCACACAGATCACAGTGCCATCGGCATCGCAGAGCAGAGATTGTGAATGAGCTTGCCTGCGGCGAGGGCGGTAAATAAGTGCACGGAGCTAAGTGCCTCGCCGTCCTCGCAGTGCACTTGGAGCACTTGGAGTGCGGTCATTAACCTCACGCCCAGGACCGGGGAGCTGAGAAGCGCACCCAGTTGGCCGGACGCTCGGCATCGGGTTACGCTTACGGGCTAGAGAGCCCTAGCCCCGGGGGTGCGCGGTCGCAGGGCCATAACACGGGTCTCCGAGGGTTAGCTCCGCGCTCCAGGTTTCCCCTAGCAGCGGAGCGCCCCCTCTACTCGGAGCTAAAGAATACTCTCCGAGGGTTGGACCCGCGTACCAGGTTTCCCCTTAACTGCAGGACGCCCCCTCTACTCGGAGCAATAATAGCCCCCCGCTACCCGGTTGCACTCGTGCGACGTAGCGGGGGGCCACGACTACGTTTACGAAAACATAAGTAGTCCCGCGAGGTGTGAATTGGCCGCCCCAGTAGCCCCCTTTCCAATTGCCTGATTTTGCGGCGCGTCCACAGAGCGTCCAAACTTGTGTTTGGGCGCGAACCGTATCTCGCAACGAATCTCGCCGGCCTCACCGGCCCCCACCGGCCCTCTTTGCTTTGACCGACGCCGTCCGCTCGACTGGTTGATGAAGAGCGACCCGTACGACGCGCACTTGTCGTCCTCCCTCCTCGCCACATGACGGCCGCCCCCCGACACCGACAGTCGCGCTCCGCACGCCTTCGAGGTCAGCTGCGGCCGAGCGACGATCGGCTCGCTCCGATCGCTGGGCGCGGTCACTCTCCGGCCCATCACCCGCCTGCCGATCACCTGTCCGCCTCGCCGCGCGCGGGCCGCTCGCCTGCTCGCCACCGCCGCCGCGCGTCCCCGCGCCGCCACGCTTCCCTGTGCACCTGACCGCGCTCGAGCTGCGCACAGACGGCGCGCTCTGGCAGACAGAGCAGCGGCCGCCCAGGCGGTCGCTGCTCCGCCCCGTCCGAATCCGTCCGCCCGCGCGTGCCGCTGCCGCCGCCGCCGCCGCCGCCGCCACCGCCGCCGCGTTTCCCCGCGCCGCCAGCGTCCTCGCACCTGACCGCGCTCGAGCTGCGCAGGCAGACGGCGCGCTCTGGCAGACAGAGCAGCGGCCGCCCAGGCGGTCGCTGCTCCGCCCCGTCCGAATCCGTCCGCCCGCGCGTGCTGCTGCCGCCGCCGCCGCCGCTCCACCCGGCGCCCGTGTGCCGTGAGAGTTGCTTTGTGCATGTGCGTGGGTGTGGAGTTATATGTCGCACTTGAGCCTCTACCTATGATAGTAGAGGGACTCGGGTTTGGATGGTAGCGGGGGGCCCCGCCGGAGGCTGGTTACTGATCCGAATTTTTTTCTCAGCAAATAACGCTTCCCCAGTTTTCCCCGACGGCAAGGCCACCCCACAGTGGCGCGCACACCGGAAATGCCCATGCAAACGTCACCGCCACGTCCCTCGCCTTGCCGCCGTCTCATCAACGCGTGCTATTCGGGACGCCAGCCGGGTCCGCTGGAGTCGCCCGCGATGGCGTCGTACAACCGGTTCCTCTCCGGCCACGCCATCCATCTGCGGCAGAGCCTTCCCGTCTCAGAGGTTGAGCGATGCGAGGTTGAACTTAGCGGCAGCATGGGGAAGCGGACGGCCGCCGCGTCCTCCCTCCTCAGCCTCCACGAGTCCTTCCTCCCCGAGGCGGCGCCGTCCGACGACTTTGAGACGCTGCAGTCCCGCGTGGAGGCAGCAAGGTGCAAGGTGCCGGGATGCGGGACGGTCCTGAACCTGGTCGCCGCCTTCAACCTCGCCTTCCGGGCGCTCCTCTCCTTCGACTCCGTGCTCGGCTGCGTGATTGCAGTCGCGTCGGTCATCTTGTACGGCCGCGGCGGCGCCTCGGTGGGGCTCTCGTTCGGTCTCGACTGGAACCTGGTGTCGATGGCGGTCATCTTCCCGATCTCGCAGTGCATCGGCTGGTCCTTTGGGCGGCGGGAGATGGCCCTCTCGCTGCTGAGCACGGTCATGTCGCTCGTGACCCGGCTGTGGAGTGCGGTGCACACCTGGAAGGTCAAAGACGGCGGCGAGTGGAGGAGGATGAGCGAGCTGCTCGAGCCGCCAGCGGGGCGAGAGCAGCTGCACGACCTCTTCGGCCGGCTGCTCTCGACGCTCGTCGCCTACTTCGCCGTCCCCCGCTACATGCGCCTGCGGCACGTCATGCGCCTCTACGGCGCAGCAGAGGACCAAGCGCGGCGGCACGCGCTTGCCAACGAGTTCAAGCTGCTCGTGGACGGCTCCCTCTCGCAGCTGCAGGCGCGCAGGGGCAGATACGCGGGGCCTCCCGGACGAGCCCGTCGCCCCTCCCCCCTCCCCTCGCCACCCCCCCCCTCCCTCCCCTTCCGCAGGCGCTCGTGCAGGAGCTCAAGACGCGAGGCCTCCAGACCAGAGAGGCGGGCCCCGGCTCTTCCACGAACCTTCTCGGGAGCGGCTCGGAGCCTTCCCATAGGCCTCCCGGGCGGAGAGGCGCACCGGCTCGACTCGTACATCTCGCAGATCGGCATCGCGTGGGAGCAGCTCACCGCCATCAAGGAGTACCGCACGCCGCAGGCACTGCGCGCTTTGTTCTTGTCCATGTCAGTTGATGTGAGTTGAGTCTAGATCAAGGAGCGCCGCACCGCAGGTGTTCCGCGCCTTCTCGCGCGTCTACGTCCTCATCATGCCCGTGCTGTACGGCCCATACTACGCCTCCATCGTCGAGGAGGCGGAGCAGTCTGGCGACGACCCCGACCGCGCGCTCCTCTTCGCCATCCTGTTCGCGTGCGCCGTCCAGCTCGCTTCGGCCGGCCTCGTCAACCTGATGATCGCCCTCGAGGACCCCTTCGCCCAAAAGACACGCTTCGCCGGCAACTTCGACCGCATACGCGTCTCGGAGATCGCCGAGGCCACGCGGAGGCACTTGCTGCTTGTCGAGCAGCAGGCGCCAGACGGGTGGGTGACCGCCTCCAGGCAACCCTAATACGTAAGGACAGTCATCCTCCTCGCCGTGGGCTCCGAGTCTGTAGTTGGTTGTGTTGGCCGTTGTGTATTCGTCATATTACATGATAAAAGAGACGACATTGGATGACGCTGTCCCCCGAGTTATCGCCAGTTATCGCTCTCCCGCTCTCTCTTCCTCTCAACTCGTCGTGCGCTCTCGTTCTGAGAGACGGCTGCGAGTAGCCTCGCGTGTTTAGCCTCGCGTGTTGCCCTGCTGTGCTGGTCCAGACACACTGCCCTGGCGCGGCCCTACCAAGGCTCGCGAGACGCCTCGCACTGCGCGCTGCACCGTCAGACCTCGCGAACCGAGCAGTCGATCCTCGAGCTCGTTCCGGCGCCTATCTCGTAATCGATCAGCGACATCGGGTCCATCAGCGGTTTGCCGTCGAGCCGCAGCTCCTGCGGGGTGGGGAGAGGGGAGGGACGAAGGCTGGGCGACAGACGCCGCGGCTGGGGGTTGGGATCGCGACTCGCGTAGCACCAGCTGGGCGTCCGCGTAGACTCCGCGCAGCGAGTCGGCAAAGTGCTCTCGCGCCAGCAACTTGACGTACTCCACTGTGAGGCCGACGTCGACGCGCGTCTCCCACTCGGCGCCCTCGAAGAGCAGCAGCAGCGAGGCCTCGCCGAGGGACACCCCCGGTCCGCACAGCCCAGGTCCAGGAGCCCACCCCCGGTCAGCCTCCATCGACTCGCGCTTCTCCTCGCTGCTCGGAAGCCTCCCCAACTTGGGCACGGCCGAGTCCAGCTGGGCCAGACTCAGCGCCTCCTCCCAGTCCAACGCCGCGTTTGCACTCGATTGCAGCACGCTGAGGAGCACGCCAAGCTTCGCGGGGCCGCCGGCTTGCTGCAGCTTGCTGGACAGCTCCGACGTTTTGACCCGCCCGTCGTCGTCCTGTGCACACGCCTCGAAGACGAACCGCAGCGCATCTCGGTCGGCTGATCCATCCATGCCGCTATTGCCTCACCACCACGGCCAAAATCGTCGGCGGCAAAAAGAATTTTACTCGCAACACTGGGCACGGGACTGGCGCGCACTGGCACTAACACAGGTACACCACTGGAGCCGCCTCAAAAAGAATTTCGCTCGCTTGGCAAAACAAGACACAGAGCTCACACAGAATCACAGCAAAAACGTAAGAGCCACATACCCCCCCCAAAAAAAAAGAGTTGATTAGTAACTGAGGAACTCTCTCTCTCTCTCTCTCTCTCTCTCTCTCTCTCTCACAGCAGACAGAGCCCTGCTCTAGAGGGAATTTTTCACAATATCGCAACCGCGATACCGCGCGATATTTGGCGATAAAATGCGATAAATGGCGATGTTGTGCGATGCTCGCGATCACGCGAGCCCTTCACAGCACGCCTCAGCGACGCGCGTGAAGCGTTACAAGGGACGGGCGCCGTCCTGGCGCTTCGCTCGCTCCGCTCGCGTTGCGCAGCTGGATCTGGCTGGCTACACACCTCGCGGCTTGCACATGAGCAGCAACAGCAGCGACCACGGCAATAGTCAGAAGAAGAAGAAGCGGTCCCGGCACAAGCGCGATGCGACAGCACCATGCCGCCCGCAGAACCGTCGCCCACACCACAGCCGGCGCCGTGGCGGTCCACACAGTTCCAACTCGTCGACGGCGTGAACCGCTACCGTGCTGGACAACAGGAGGTCGACGGCACTATCATGCTATATGGGGACGTCGGCGGCCACATGTGCAGCTTTGCCCAGCTGACCGACTACTCGCGCGAGACTTTCAGAATTGACCGGGAGATTCTCTTCATCTTCAACACCGGGGTGCACACCAGCCGTCCAGCCGGCACTCAGCTCTCACCCCGTCACAGCTCTCACGTCCCACGTGTGCCGCAGGCACATTCGATCTCGGATGAGACGCAGCTCGAGTCGTTCCGGCTGAGCATCAACGCGCCTGATGCGGCGGTGACTCTGCGGCTCCTCCAGTCGACGGAGCCTATTCCAAGCAGGCGCACGCTCACGGTTCCTGCACTCGACTTCAGCGGCTCGGGCACGCTGAATCGGAGCGACTTTCTCTCGCAGCTGAAGAAGGCCATCTACCCCGGGACGGGGCAGCACCGTGCCGGCGCCCTCTGCGAAGAGGCCGTGCGCCTGCTTGCTGCCAACCCGGACCGGCTGCTCGCGTTTGACCAGCTGCGCGAGCTGGTGTGTCTGGTTACAGGCAACGAGCTGCTTCTGCTCACGCCCGTCTCGTTCCTCTGTCCGCTGCACGGCCGCGAGAATCCCTCAAGCAAGAAGTTTCTACGTTCCCTTCTCCGCCGCTCGCACCCCTGTGAGCTCGACCTCGGAGCACTGCGCGTGCTCGACGTCGACGTCGGAGATACTGGCATCGTGGGAGACACCAACATACGCCGGCTGCTGGACCGGCTCCCGCCCTCTGTGAGCCTCCGACCTGTGCGAGACAACGAGTGGCGCGGCTTCTCTCGCACAGCAGCCGCCCTGCGGTGGTCAGAGGACTGGTACGTGGACCGCATCTCGCCTCCCTGAACCGTCTGCTCGCCGTCGCCTCGGTCTCAGCTGTAGGCGGACACTCGTCGTTGCTAGTAGACATTGTTCGGTAGGAGCGCGGGCGAAAGCG